>NC_056734.1:102101316-102311316 GCF_019279795.1 Protopterus annectens
ATTTCTTCAGAAAAGAAAGAGATACATTTCTTCAGTGGCAAGCCTTGGCCAGTGGCTGTGACCATATATCTGTTACCAGCAGTTAATATTACAGACGGATCCCTACTTACTACGTTAGTTCATCAGAATGACAGTTCCAGTGCTTTAACAGAGAAACAGTTCCAGTACTTCATTGGTGGACACAGAGCACCGCCGTGGAAGCTGTCCTGCATTGGACCACCTACAATTCGTGTGTAGTGATACACCGTCCTTTTCCAGATTGACTTCAGCCTGATCACCTGCTTGTCTTCTGCATAAATTACGGTACTTTCTTCACAGTTATAACATGGATGCAAGTACAGACAGTTAACTTCACAGTGCCCACATATTGTATATATAAATTTACATGGTTCAACCTTCTGTGTCAGACATGAAATGTAAATCTGAACTATTTGATGTTCAGACATTAGATAACAGTTGTGTTTGTAAATGTATAAATGCCTATAATCCACACACAAAATTAACATGTGGAAGTAACTTTCCTAACGTCTGTCTATCTTGTCACAGGAGTCTAGTATGTAAGCCATACCATAAGATCTATCCTATTCTGATAAACAATCTGTTTGATTCTAGCGTTGTTAGCTCTTCACATAAGCAACAGTTAAATGTACCTTCTGCAGTCATCTAAATCTCATACAGTACAAGTGTATGCAATTATTGTTAGTAATGTAATAGACTACATAAACATGTTATTTATAGTAAATATTGCAAATGCACAAAAACAAAAAGTTCTAACATATTACAGTGTGCTATCAATATTAACCTTTTAAAGAAAAGGTTTTCACAGCTTTTCAAAATGTCCCTAGAGACAGTAGTAAGGGACAATAATGCCATTTAGAAGAACAGACTCAGAACAGCATTCAGACTTTACATAATGACATTTCTGGTTTAACGTAACAATCAGATTGAGCCCAACAACATTTACTAAGGGCACAAACTACAGAGGTTAATCTGACAAAGACAGTTAAAAGAAGCCCAGCAAGGTTTACATTGGGCAGGGTTCAGCAGAAATGACAGTTATTTCTCCTACTGATATATATCAATAGTCTTGTTTATTACAGACTCTGCCACAGTGGCAAGTCAAAATAATAATTTTGTTTCAATATGTTGGCATTTAAACAATGGTTGACATACACTGTGTGGATTATTTCAAATAATGCTTTATTTAAATGTTTTTTTGCATTTACACATGCCAGTTTGTGTCAGAAGGAGATTCATCAACAGTGTTGGCAAACCCCTAAAACATGCTCCAGTACGAGAGTTATAAACATTCATTCCCAAAATGATTTACAGGGAAAGTTTAGTATTGTCAAAATCAAAGCACATAAATATACAGGAAAGGCTACAGTAAATGCTTTGGCAAACGGCAAAGCAAAGCAAGCAGCTAAAACAGGTGAGTGTCTAGACTCATGTAACTGTTTTACAGACAGTCTAAATAGCATGACAGAAAAAAACAAAATAATGTTTTGGTCAGGCAAATAGGTTCATAGGTTAGTACTAGGCTATCAGCCCTAGGGTCTATACAAGCCTAGTCATAACAATTCCCTGGCTATTTCTTCCCACACTATTTACTTCCCTGGACCCCTGTCGAGCCCTGTTATGTTAAAGCAATTCTGTCAGACAGCTAATGACATTCTGCAAAATTCAGATGCAGCTTTAAAATCAGTTTCTGCCTGACAGACAGATACAGACTCAGAGATTAAGCCAGAGTGCTAGACAGTTTAAAAAAGTATACATTATTGCAGATGCACATAGAAAATGTACAAAAACAGCTTGTAGACTACGTGGTGAAAGGAAGGGGATGTAATAAATACATGGTCTGATATAAAACAAACACAGGGGGAACACGAGCAGCTTCTGGTGAAAGGAAGGGGATGTAATAAATATATGGTCTGATATAAAACAAACACAGGGGGAACATGAGCAGCTTCTGCTGAAAGGAACGGGATGTAATAAATACATGGTCTGATATAAAACAAACACAGGGGGAACACGAGCAGCTTCTGCTCCACCAGGGTTACACACAGATACACAACAAAGTTCAGAAAAACAGGTAATATGTTTTACTTGTAAGAAAATAGGCCACATTAAACAGAATTGTCCATATTACAAACAATGCTTCTTCAAAACCCAAAAATAGGGAAAGAAATCAAGATAAAGAAAATACATTAAGAGACAATCAGTCACAGGAACAAACATAGAGGGATACAGAAAAAATAAAGGATACCCTATAAAATACCAGATCATGGCAGGCAATAGGCATTAAAGCAATAAATTAACAAAATACAGGTTATTAGTTGGCAGCAAAGTACAGGGATCTTTTAAAGCAATGGAAGACAATGTCAGTATACAAAACTCAATGTTAATTAAACAAAGGGGACAGTAAAAGACAGAAAAATACTTTACTGGTTTAATAAGCCAGGACAGATTCAGAATAAACAGACATTACTTTAAATCGGTATGGCTGTAGGTTAAGTTAATACAGATACAATGTAAAGTTAATACAAATACATTTACAGTAGTGCAAATGGTATATGCAAAACCAAACAATGCAATTAAATGTTGGGTATGTAAGTCCACATCTACGTCTGGAAATGGAGTAACATTTAAGGCAGTACCTATGACAAATCCTAAATAACAAAAGGTTCTATAGTAACAAGAGAGGGTCAAACCCCCCCCCACATTAAAAGTACAGTATGTCTCCAAAGGCAGCTTATGCATACAGCAAACAATCGATACTGATAAAAAACAATGACTGTAATGTCATATTTTCAATACAATGTCTTACATAAAATATAACAGCAAACAGTCTTATAAAAAAGACTAGTACAGCAAAAACACCATTAGTCAAACTGGTGTAACTGCTATCCGGGTAATAATACACAGCAATACATACAGGTAGTAAAGTACAGAGTTACTACAAATAGCATTTTTCAGCTAATAAAATCCAAGCAAAAGCAGCACACCATGTTGGTTCATAAACACCAGTGTAAGTTAATAACAATCAAACAGTAACAGTAGAGTAACAGTCTTAACAGTCTTAGGAAAGTTTAAATTGGTTTCTATAATAGCAATCTATGGACAGGACAAGGCAATCTAAAAATAATGTACATACCAGGCAATGCAAATAAAACAATTGCAAAGAAAAAATGGGGAGAGATACTCAGATATAATAGATCATGACAACAGGGACATAATCAAATATATATATTTTTGGACATGCAAAATTTGTTTGCAAAGGCACATGACAAGTCAAATTGTTGGGTTTTTAGCCACATTCCTTATAGAGAAAAAAATGCCATTATATGTAGAGGTTACACATACACGTTTTATGTTTAAAAAAAATCTTATAAAAGTAGAGTTGTAAAACAATCAGCCATAAAAAAACATTTACAGTTGGTAAAAACAGGAAAAGGGATACTGTTTTCAAAAGAACTATGGTCATGTAAAAAAGCTTGAGTATAAAATAAAAACAGCATGGGAGTCAACACATAATACTTCTTTTAAGGAAGAAATGAAAGAAAAGAAATTCTGTTACATAGAGTATGCAGTTCCAATAATGAAAATTACTCACACATCACCAGAGGACATGGTAAATAAATCACCAGAAAAAGAGGGAGGTTCATGATAAAAAATAAATAAATAAATAATAGGAAAAGATTTTAAAACAGCTGGACATAGGAAATGGTGTTATTTCAGAAACTGAAATTTTCACTGGTATAGTGCCACTAAGGCAATATGGAAAGTTATGGAAAGTTAAGTTAAATCAGATATAACAGAGCAAATGTGTTATAAAACTGTCAAACAAGTAACTGTAGTTAACAATGAAGAAAGGCTATTAAGTACAGAGGATCACATTTTCCTGTAAATTGCTTTTTTAAATATTCTTTTCCGAAAGCAATAATGAAATTATGCACTGCAAAAGAAGTATGCTAGTTTCTAATACAAGGTTTTGCCTTGTAAAGCAAGGGTTAACTTGACAAGAATTGAAATAAATGCGTGTATGTAACTGCAAGACTGACAACTTGCTTAAGTAAGCATAAAAACAGTCAAAAATAGATAAGTAATAATGGTTATGTGTCTATGGTGGGGTACTATAATTTCCACATTGCTCTTATCATCATTATAAGATTTGTGTTAATAGAAGTATTAATCAAGCAACAGACGTTGGTAATGTAACACTCCTTAAAGAAATAGCATTGAATGCAAGGGATTTGTATGTTGCAACAGACCAAGGGATTCAAAATACTAAAGATCATATTTTGTTGTAAATTGTCTTACAATTTTCATGGGTCTTAAATAAAAAATGTGGGAATTGATAGATATTGTGTAAATTAAAATGCTTTTCCCCAATATACTGTGTGTATGGTGAAAGGAAATGTACAAGGCTACAGCAGTTTTCAAAATAATATGGCTTGCTTTGCAAAAACAGTTATGCTCAGCTTAGATATTAATAACATATAGCTGTGGGCATTACTTTAAATGCATCCTGTTACAGAAAAAAAAGGAAGTTGACGTTCTTGGCTTTCTGATGCAGAAATAAATAAATAAATACAATGCAGACAACTCAAGTGACACAAAGTTGACGTGGAGAGACTTTTGTGAAGTCTTCAGATACAGCAAGGACCAAAAAAGGACATGAAATAACCATGGACTTTTTCATGGCACAGACAGAAACCAGAAGAACAAGTCACAAGGACATTAAAAATAACATTGGTTGAAAAGAGTATATAAACTGGACAGTATGTTTCATTCAGTAGTGACGTCTTAGACTATGTGCCTTAGTCTATTCATCTGTCTAGCTGTGTTATAATAGAATTGAAATAGCTCTGACAGAATTAACTGTTTGGCAAGAATTTGTTCTGAGACAAATACAGTGTAACAGATACAGTAGTACGGAGTTTGTCTGGTCTACTTTTGGACATTTTCTTCAGTTACATTTCTTCAGAGGCAAAATAAAGACCTCTGTTTGCCATTTCTTCAGAAAAGAAAAAGAGATACATTTCTTTATATAGATATATATATATATATATATATATATATATATATATATATATATATATGGGTCTAGGACACATGCTCGACTAGCATATGTCCGAATCACAAAACATCGAACACACATACGAGAAAGCACTTAACATTGAAAAGCGCTTCCATGTATGTTTTGTTCAAAAAAAAAAAATCTACATTTCTGCAGGGGGGGCTTTGCCCCCCTGCACCCCTCACACTCCCCTACTTTATTATTCTCACTCCGAGATTGCACTACAGTGGGGAAAAGCGAATTTTCCCTTACCCGCACTGTAGTCCAATCTACGAAACAGGCACACATACACGGAAGCACTTGTCGATGTTAAGCCCTTTCGTGTATGTGTGTTCGATGTTTTGTGATTTGGACATATGCTAGTCGAGCATGTATCCGGATCCCATATATATATATATATATATATATATATATATATATATATATATATACACACACACATACACACACACACACACACACACACACACACAAATTCAAGGAAGAGATGGTTGAGATATGAAGCTCAGAGTATGGGAAAGTTTACAAGAAGGGATATGAAGTTCAGTGAGAGAGTGAATTTAGGGGGAAAGGTTGGGAGAGCAGTAGGAAGAAGAAGAAAGTGTGTAAGGAGGTGAGAAGTAGAGCAATTTGGGGGTACAGGTGAGGAGAGCAATGAAGAGGTAAATGTAAGAGAGGCCAGACAGAGTGGGAATTAGAGATGCTATTTCTTTGGCACTCCTCATCGCTGGGCTACCTGGGGAACAAGAACAGCTATGTGAGGCTACTTTTCAGTGACTTCAGTTCAGCTTTCAGTACAGTCATCCTGCAAAATCTGACCAGAAAGCTGGTTCAGCTGGGCATCAGCACTCCACTATGCAACTGGATTCTGGACTTTCTTATAGATAGACCCCAGAAAGTGTGCGTAGGCAAGAATACATCGGAGAGCATCACCCTGAATACCGGAGTCCCATAGGGATGTGTCCTAAGCCCCAGCTTTTCACCATACAAGGTCTTAGCCACACCAAGACAGCAAGGTCCACAGTAATCAAACTGAACTGTCTTACTGTGCAGTATAAATGTAGGCCTTAAATCAAAGTGCATTTTTTCCAGTGAAAATAAGCTAATAGCCTAGTAATGAGGGGCAATCTGTTAAATCAGTGCAGTAATGCAAATATTTATTATTGTTGTATTTGTCATCTGTGTCTGTAGAATTTTGTGTTTTATCATTGTGTTAAATGTAGTCTCTGTATTGTATGCACATTGAGCCCAAAGAAACATAATTTCACTCGGTTTGCACTTGTGTGAATTGAAGTGACAATAAAGTTTATTTTGACTTTGACTTTTTTTTCTGTAAGGGGAGGAATTATAAGGAGGGTTTTTATTTTTTACAGTGACATGTCCATGAGTTAAGAAGGTGTTCTCTGACAGCTTTTTTGAATTCTTGTGTGTGGGGTATTTTACGGATGGCCAAGAGAAGTTTGCTCCAGGAATGGGCAGAACTGTAGTTATGTAAGTTTTGGCCTATTGATATTTTAGGTTTGTATATGTCTAAGTGTTGTTGGTCAGAGCTCCTGAGATTTCTAGCCGGTGTATGAAGAGAGATGAGGGAGGAGATGGCAGGGCAGGAGGTGGGCTTATTAAGGATGGTATGAATGATAAGTAGTTGAAAGGATTGAAGTTGATGTGGGTACTCCAACCAATTTAAAGCTTTGAGAGAATTACAGTGATGAGAGAAAGAGGTCTGGTTTGCAGCAAACTTGGCTACTTTATTGTATGTGGCTTCCAGTTTAGCTAGTAGACCAGTCTGCAAGTTGGTTAGGATTTGTAAGCTATAGAGGAGGCTGGGTAGAAGGTAGGCATAGGCAAGAGAGCTACGAGAATGCAATATATGGAATATTTTTGTTTCTGTAGACTAGACCAAGTTTTTGGTGGGTTTTCTTAATGCAGTGTTGGACATGTAGGTTGGATTTGAGTTCATCATCTATAATGGCCCCTAGAAGCTTAGTGTGAGTTTCGACGTTGATGACAGTGTTGTTAAGTGATGTTATGTAGAAGGTAGGTTGGAGGTGGGTGAGTGATTTTGGGAGAAATACCAGGTGTTTGGTCTTTTTGGGACTGGGAATTAGTTGGTTGTTAGTGAGCCATTTTTCAATAGAGTTGAAAGAGTTTTGGGTGAGGATGTGCAGGTCAGTGAGGGTATCATAGGTATAGATGATAGTGGAGTAATTCGCAGATGGGATGAGGGTAGATTGTGGACAGGATGTAAAGAAGTAATTAGTGAGGATGTTGAGCAGAAAGGGACCAAGAATAGAGCCTTGCAGAACCCACATCTTGATAGAGAGGAAGGGGGATAGTGAGGAGAGCCTTTTAACAGATTTTTGTCTGTTGGAGCGGTAGCTAGTGAACCAAGAAATGGTTGCAGTACAGAGGTTGAGGTTGGAGAGTTTGGAAAGGAGCATGGGGTGAGAGACAGTGTCAGAAGCTTTGGAGAGGTCTAGGAAGAGACAGGAAACAAGTTTGTTGTTATCTATGGCCAGAGAAATGGAGTGGGTAAAGGAGATGAGAAGTGTTGAGGTACTATGCTTTGGACAGAAGCCATGTTGGGTGGGTGTGAGTAGGTTTTCTAGGAGTAGATAGTCTGCTTATGTACATATTTTTACAGATATAATATATATATATATGTGTGTGTGTGTGTGTGTATATATATATATATATATATATATATATATATATATATATATATATATATATATATATATATATATATATATATATATATATATATATACACACACACACACACACACACACACACACACACACACACACACACACACACACATATATATGTATGTAGAGAGAGAGAGGCAGAGATTTTATATATATGTATATATATATATATATATATATATACACATAGATATATATATATATATATATATATATATATATATATATATAGTTTACTATCATTATGTCGGACCAGATTTGGTCGAATGCTGCTTACATTGGCCCACGTCTGCCAAAGTTGACATTGCTGAATCACAACATTGCCAAAGTACGTCTTGAATGCGACCACGGAACGGGCTTTAACATGGGTCGAGATAGGGGGCGAGATTTGTACTTCTGCAATGTTGGGTTCGACATTGTCACCATTCAACCCCCCCACCTTTCATTGCAGTGGAGTCATCTGAAGCCACTTCAACATAATGATAGTAAACCTACATATATATATATATATATACACATATACATATATATATGGGTCTATATCATTTTATCGAATTGCTACTCAGCGAATAGCAATTTATTGAACCCCTATTTAGCCAACGGCATTTCAGCGAACATTGAAATCTTTTGCTGGGTAAGGAAACATTTGGCCAACACCACAACTTTGCCCTTTTCCCCATAGTAGTGCAATCTCGGAGTTGGTATATATAGTTAGGGGGTGTGGGGGTGTACACCCACCTCACTGCGGGTGTGGTGGGTGAAGCCCCCCATTTGGGGGGAGTTTGATTTTGTGCGGTTTCTGTTCCAATGTGTCTTTGGCGAACAGCTTCCTTACCCTGGAAAGGATTTCGTCATTTGTTGAAATGCCATTCGCTAAATAGGGGTTCAATGAATTGCTATTGGCTGAATTCAATAAAATTATATAGACCCATATATATATATATATATATATATATATATATATATATATATATACACACACATATATATTAGATACACAGACATATTAAAAAATACCTCTCTTACCAAATGAAGTAAATAATCTTTATTGTTTATATATTTTCTGTGCTTAATAATATGTACATTTAACTGTACTATTGTTGAACTTTGTTTTGCATTTGTTTTTGTCTTTGGCCTGAGTTACAGCTGAAAATGGTACATATAGTTACTTACCTAACCAATTAACAAACATGAACTAACTAAATAAATATATAAATAAATAAAAAAGAACCAGGGTTTGTTCAGGCAGTTGTCTTTTGCAGCCTATTGTCTTGGATGTACCTTGGGTTTGATGTTCCAAACTGAGGTTGCAACAGCCTTTAATTCACTGGTAAAAGCAGTCTCTTGATCTGACTACCACCTGATCTGCTTAGATTTCCCTTATTATTCTTGACAGAAATGAGTTGCAAAGTACCAGAGTGTTAATATGGTCCCTCTTGAGGCATTATTTTCTGTATGTAAAAACCTTCTACTAGTGGAAAATGTTAAACATCCAAAGTGATGAGTCACTGACTATAACTTGTTTTTTTGTCTTTTCTTATTGCAGCTGTGGATCTGTATGCACCCCAAACACTGAGTAAATATATGAGCTCCACACCCTCAGAAGGACTATACAAAGGCTGGAATGCCAAATGAGCTATTCCTGTCTCTGGAATCACAGACTCCTCTCTAAAATAAAGGCAACCCTGGTGTTTAGATAACTCTTAGCATTAGTTTACTGACTGGCTATGGCATTTCACATGGTTGCCAGAATGTACAAATCAGACTGTCTACACCTGGAAAGCTTTAATATCTCTCCACTGTGAATCAGTTATTTGATGTTTCACTGATGAGGCCGCTTCCAGCAAGGCTAAGATATTTCCAAGTGAATCCATGAGCATTTCTGACTTGCTGTGGCCTTGGCTTGGAAATGTGTTTCCTTTTCCTTGGAATGCATTTCAAATTCCTAGTTATTTATGTCAGTTTCCTTGATTTCTGATATGTGTCTAATATGCATGACTTTGCATTACTTTGCAAAGAATTTGAACAGCTGTGTTTCTAACTTGGGCAGAAAGTTTATACACTGGTTAGAAATGTTGTTACAATACTTGATTCTCTGGTTTGGTTTGGTGCGCATAAATATGTTGCCTTCTATGGTCAGATTACTTGCTTGCCTTATGCCCACGTGGGTTTTGTCCAGGTTTGTTGCTGCCTGTCTTGATGTATTAGGTCCTGTAACCTGGCAATCCATGTCATCTTCTGTGTTATTAACGTGCTTTTAAACCAAATCAGCAATGAAAACTGGATAAAAACATAAACCAGATAGAATACATGACAGTAAAAAATAAGAATAAAAATAAGACATGCAATAATAAAAAGTAGCAGAAACACAGAATTAAAATAGCTAAGAATAATAAATAAAAAATAGTAAAACAATACTAAGATCAATTATAACATAAGAATTTTCAATCTGCTTTTTAAGTACGTCTCTGTAAAAGTCTGTATCTCAAGTGTTTTTGATAACTGCCCCTCTATTTTAAAACTTTCATTTATTGATTGGGTTATGAAGAAGATTCTCTGTGCATAGCTTCAAGTTTCAAAGCTTATGGCGTTCTTCGTCCATTTCACTCTGATTTTGGATGCATCATGGTAGTGAAATTTCCCTCATTAGCGTAGTCATGTATTTATTTGTGGAGAGGGATTGATATTATTATTCATTTTAGTCCTCCTTGATTTTTCTGTGTCATTTAACAGCAAATTATTGTGTACTGTTGATAAATTCTTATCTTACTAATATAATTTTTGTATTGTCTTTGACTTGTTTGTGTCCTACCTTTCTGGAAATTCTGAGAGGCTGGTATCCTCTCCATAACTTTTGAAGAATATTTTGTCTTTTAAGTAAAACATGAGTGCTTAGAACTCAATGCAGGCAGGGTATAAACTGTAGCAAACTGTTTGCAACATTTGTAGCAAGCAGGTTACTACAATTTATAACTAGAAGATTTTTTTTAATAAAATGGAGGAGAGTCGAGGGCAGGGCACAGAAAATGGGATCTGAATGGCTAGACAGGAGGGCGGGAGATGTGTTGTGCATCTGGCCTTTTTTCCTCTTCAATGGAAGAGATGGGGGAGTGTGGATCTGTAATAAACCAATTGCTACAATGTAGCAATCAGTTTAATATAGTAAAGTACTTTTTTTTTTGCTCTTTACTTGAAGAACTAAGGGAGTAGGTTGCTGGTCCATGGTACTGGTGCAGGGTGCTAGTTGAGCCAGCTACCCTTCTAGTACCACATTACCATCATATGGCTCTTCCTGCTCTAACTAGTGTGTACCACATTACCATCATGTTACTCCTTATATAAGTACCATATTACCATCATATTTCTCATGCTCTAATGGGTGTACCTTTATATTACTCCTCATGCTGTAACTGCTGTACCACATTACTTCATGCTGTAATGGCTATAACACGTTACCATCATATTACTTCTCATGCTGTAACTGGTATACCACATTGCTACCATGTTAGCCCTCATGCTGTAACTGATGCACCTCATTATCATTTTATTGTTTATGTTGTAACTGCTGTAGCACATTGCTGTCATATCACTCATGTTGTAATTACTGTGTTACATTACCATTGTATTAGGCATGCTGCAAAGGGTGTAACACGTGACTACTCCTCATGCTGTAACTGGTGTATCACATTACCATCATATTACTTACATTGCAACTGCTATACTGTATTGCTATCATATTACTCCTCATGCTGTACCTGCTGTAAAACATTACCATCATATTATTCATGCAGTAATTGCTGAACCACGTTACCATCATATTGTACATGCTGAAATGGGTATACCACATTCTCATCATATTACTTCTCATGCTGCAGCTGGTATACCACATTACCATCATATTACTTATACTATAACTGCTGTATTATATTACTATCATGTTATTTCTCATGCTGTAACTGCGTTACAACAGTACCATCATGTTATTCATACTCTAACTGGTGTACCACATTACCATCATATTACTTATAATGTAAGTGCTGTACTATATTACTATCATTTTACTCATCATGCTGTAACTGCATTACAGCATTACCATCACATTATTCATGCTGTTTCTGGTGTACCAGATTACCATCATATTATACTGTAAATGCTGTAGTACATTACTATCATATTATTCCTCATGCTGTAACTGATGTACCACATAACCATCATATTACACCTCGTGCTGTACAATCTCAACTTGCACCTATACATGTTCATAAGGAATTCAGCATTCTGGTATTAAAGTTTTTAGCTCTGCATGAAATTAGTCCATCTAACCTTAATAAATTCTTGGCCACTTATTTACCTGTACACATACTTTGTTTGGCCTCTACATGGCTGCTAGCCATTCTAAAGGTACAGCATGAAACATCTGGTATAAGATTCATTGCTTATTATCCACCACACCTTTAATATCTACTACTATAATAGCTAAGGGAATGCCTGATTTTGGGCATTTAGAAGATCTCTAAAATCATATGGTTTTAAAATTGCTGTGTCAAATTTTGGTACTTAGCCATCTTTTATTCTTACTGACATCAAGTTTGAATATATTTACTAGTTTGACTTTTAATTTTGTATAATTGTTTGTACTGTGTTTAATTTTTAATAATCACAAAAAATATTTTCTAGGTGCCTGTTGGCCGTCACCTTCCCTGGTCATCCCTGTGATGTCTGTCATCAGAAGGGAACACCATCCAAGCAGAAATTAAGGTTGTTTACAAGAGCCTACACCCACTATCCACAGCAGTTTAGATTAGTGAAATTCTCAGAACACAGTTCCCTTTAGCATGCGTACTTCTGTGCACAAGTAATGCCTGATATAGTGTGCACAACACAGTCCCCTTTAGCATGCATACTTCTGTGCACAAGTAATGCCCGTTATAGTGTGAACAACACAGCCCCCTTTAGCATGCATACTTCTTTGCACAAGTAATGCCTGTTATAGTGTGCACAACACAGTCCCCTTTAGCATGTGTACTTCTGTGCACAAGTAATGCCTGTTATAGTGCATATGTTCTACTTAGCAGATGCTCATTCTTAGCTATGGTGTTCCACTGCTTTTTCAACTGAACTCTAAAGGTTGAGTCTTGCAGTGGACCAGGCTGTCATCCCTCATCCCTAGATGGGTGAGTCTCTGACAAGTGCCCACCAATGCCGGCTACATCTGGTCCTTCAGCACCTGTCACTAATCGATTTGGTGTTGGCTGGGTAGTATCCAGGCCTTTATCACTCTATGCTTCACAGCCATCACGCATAATTCTGAACTGGCAACTTAGTTTGCATGAATTTAACAATTTCGGGAACTTAAACTGCATGAATTTAACAATTTCCATATTTAAAAATATGTATACTTCCATTATGTCTCCATTGTGGATGTTTAGACTGTGTCTTCTTGTTCATGAACATTTTGTTGAAAGGTACTGCTGTCTTACAATCTATTTGTTCCCCAGAAGTATTTATAAAATCTTTTCATCATACCTAGCTGTCTGTCTTCCTCATTTCTTCAGTAGAATACGTAATGAGTTATTGTAGGCTTTCTTTATATGACTTTTGCTGCACATTCACCACCATTTTATTGCCCACTTCTGAACCCTAGCCCAAGCCCTTGTAGTTATGGGGTCTCAGAAATGAGCACAGTACTCCAAATGGTTTCTCAAAAATGTCAGTACACAGCAAAAAACAGTTTATTTTCTGTTAACAATGCTACTTGTTTATCTTTGCATCCCACAATCCTTCTTTGTTGTATTTATCACATTGCTTGATTACTTTTACACCATCTGATATGACCATCCCAAGTTGCATTTCACTTTTGATTTTACTTTTAATCCCACTACAGTTACATAATTTTCTCCTGTGAATTTCTTTCTGAGATTTATGTCTCTGTATTAGTTTGCAAAATTTTGAAATGATATATTTCTAACCTTGACAGCAGTGTTATGTTCTGGTTAGCAATGCTGCCTCACAGTACTTTGTTCTCTGATCTGGTTCATAAATTCCAGATGGCCTTCTGTAGTCAGTTTAGATGCTTGCCTTGTGCCCACCTAGGGTTTTGCTGAGAAATCCTTTTCCTTCCCACATGACAGTGCTCAAAATTACCACCAAGTAGCTAGAATAGGCTTCACCTTTTCACAACCCTAAACTGGATTAAATGGGCACTGAAAATGGTTAGATATTTGACCATCACTCCAGACTTGCAGTCTGCCTTTCTTTCTTCCTGTCCCTCAGTGTTGTAAGATCATTGGTTTGATATCCTTGTATAATCTGCCGAAAGACTTGCTTTTATCTCTAGGCCTTTTGCAGTGCCATATATAAAACCATTGAAAAGATCCAGACCTAGGACAAGTACTGTTACATCATATAGGTAGCATAACATTTCCTTCTTCAGGATAGACTCTGGTTATTATTACTCTTTACTCCGACTGTTTAGTCAGCATTTTACCCATGATGCATGATTGTCTGATTTGTTCATTAAGAAAGTGTGTGGTGCTCTATAATGCCTGTAACCCAGCCATATTCTGCTACTTTGGTTTTCCAATCAGACATTTAGATTCATCTCATATGACCTTCCTGTTGTGATTACAAGTTGCCTTAATCCTTAAACCTTGACCCACAGCTAAACATTCAATTCCATGACTTTCCTTATCACTGATGTCAAGTTGACAGTAATTTCCTTCTTTCAAATTCAAATTGAAATTTATTTAAGTACCTATTGACTAAACTCAATTACAAAGTATAAAAATTAAGGCATATAAACTGAACTATAAAATTATAAGATTAAGACATGGCTAACCATCATAAACAAGGTCAAAAGGGAATATTTTGAGTAAACTATGGAAAACAGCAATCATTGGGAACACCCTAATCCCTTCTAGGAGGAAGTTCCAAGTACACCGCCCCTGATAAGGAAAGGAACTGAGACCCTTGGAACCTCAAACAATCCATGTTAAGAACAGAGAAGAATATGAGTAGAGCAATACCATTTAAGAAGCTTTCTAAGGTAAGGGGAAAAAAGTTGTGAAGGGTAAGATAAAAAAGGATTACAAGGTGAGGCTATGATTGAACATGGTGCTTAGATGGGGTGCCAGTTCATTCTGTAGTTCATGTAGAATGCAGCCTGGGATGTTGTCAGGTCCCATGGATGCTGTGTTCTTGGCTTTGGAGAGTGTGGTTTTTACCTGTGCAGCCATGATTACAGGAACTTTGCATTCTTCCGGTATAGAGATGGGCCCTTTAGGGGATGAGAGAGGGGTAAGGTTAGCACTGAACCTATCTGCCAGGATGTTGGCAATATCAGTTGGTTCTGTATATTTAGTGCCATTGTGCTGTAACTCAGAGCAGATCTGAGTGTTGCCATTGAGATTCTTGATATAGCTATAGAATGCTTTGTGGTTGCCTTTAGAATTAGTGGTGATTTTGTTTTCGTAACTAGCTTTGGAGAATTTTATGAGGGATCTCAGCTTCTTACTGAAGCTGACCAGGGAGTTCCTCCAATCATGGGATTTTACTCTGTTTTGTAACAGTTTCTTTATTATGTTGTAGAGTTTGTTTATGGCAGGGGACCACCAGATTGGCTTCCTTTTTTTGGAGGATAGCATCTTGGTTCTGTTAAGGATAGCACGATCCATGCACTTGTGTAAGTGCTTATAAAGTGCATTTGTGTAGGATTCAGCAGTCATACCTCTATTGTCCATCTGCATGGGTATCGTGAAGTTGGCCACTTCTGTCTTAAGAAGTGTGAAGTTGGCTTTGGAGAAATTTTTTATGGTGGTTTCCCTAATGCAGGGTGGGGGCAGATGTGGATGTCTAGGGTGATTAGCTTGTGGTGGGATCTGACCAATGAGGAATTGACCTCTGGTGTGGAACAGCGGTCGCCCATGTTGGTAATGCCAAGGTCAAGGATATTGCTGCTCCTGGTGGGGTGTGGATAAGTTGATCCAAGGTGTTGGAATTTATGAATTCCAGAAAACATTGAGCAAAAGAGTTGGTACATGAGTAGTTTTCCCAGTTAATGGTGGGGTAGTTGAAATCGCCCATTATGAGGGTGTTGGGTTGTACCCTAATATCTTCCAGTGTATCAAGAAATGAGGAGTGGGAATCCTGGGGCATAGTGGGGGATCTGTAGCATGTTACAATTTGGATTGCGGTTTTGCCCAGAGTTAGTTGCACCTGGATAATCTCGGATGCATTATGCTGAGCAGCTAGCCTGGAGGTGTAGATATCCTTAATGAATATAAACATGCCACTGCCTTTAGTGTTTCAGTCCAGGTTAGGTGGCCTAAAGGTGTGGTATGAATTATAGCCTGGTAATGCAGGGGTGCTATCTGGAGCCTTGAACCAGGTCTCTGTCACTGCACAGATGCCGATGTTCTCCATTTTAAGGAGTGCCTCGAGTGAATGCATTTTGAGGTTTAGACTTCTAGCACTGAGTAGCATTACCCTTAGATTTTGCTTGCTTGTACCTGTTACGGTGGTGAATTTGCCATTTGAACCTTGCCTAAAAAAGGCACTATAGGGGTGGCAAGAGCCTTAGCCAGTATCTGGAATCCCAAGGGTGACAGGTGCAGGCCATCTCTTGTAAAGTATTGTGGTCTGTTGATCATGTCATCCCAGGCAGACAGATACTGGATCCCCTTAGAATGACACCAGAAGCTTAGCCAATTGTTGAAGTCAATCATTTTGTCCTTGTACTGTGGTATCATTCTGGATGATGGCAGGATGCTACTCAGGGCTAGGGTCATACCTGCCTGGGCTACAAGATCAGAGAGCTCCTTCATGTCTCTTTTCATGTAGTCCAGGGAGGTACATCTCAGGTCATTCACACCAACATGGACAATGACAGAGTCATATTTGTACTTGTTGTGGAGTGACCTGAGTGTGTGCTTTATGTGGTGGATCCTGGCACCTGACAGGCAGCTGACAGTAACGTTCTCCTTGTTTAGCCTGATGAGTGGAACATCAGTGTGCATGACTATAGAGTCACCTATGACTAGAGTGCTGGGTATGTTGTTATGCCTTATGGGCTCTGGTAGAGTGGCACACTGAGTTTGTGGGCTATGTGTCATTTGGGTTGAGTTGGGGGGGGTGGAGGTTGTTTGCGTTTCTACTTTGGAAGACTCTGTTGCTTGAGCAGATTTTTACTGAGAGCCTCCACAAATGTAGGTATGTGTTTTGTGTTTCTATATGTCTGTTTTGATGGTGTAGGTTTTGAGGGACTATGTGATGAGTGTGGTATGGTGCAAGTGTTTACCTTCTCCTCTTGACTGTCTAGTCCAGTCTTGAGTGAAGAGAGCTTTGCTTCCAGTTTGGCTATATAAGTGCATCTCTCACAGCTTGTAGTCTTGGGTGGTAGGAGGAGAGGGTTGTCTGTGTACATGAGGCAATTGCTGCATTGCCCTAAGATGCCCAGATTCATCATGTAGACAGGAGAAATTACCAGGAGCTGATCCTTAGACATGCCTGAATAGGTGCTTATTTATTAAGTATTAAAAACAGTTTTCCTCTAGACAAGTGAGGAAAGTTGAGTGCTGTAGTAATTTGTAGCTTATTTAGTATTTACAATTAGTTCTGAACAAGTGATGAGCTCAGATAAACAGATTTGAGTGCTAACACTAAAAAACTGGCTAGTTTTAAGGGAAAATTTAAAGAGCAGACTTTATGACACTAGGAATAGTTTAACTCTAGCTAAGCGGTGATGCATAAAGTGTATTTTTTATATAACAGTAGCAAATGAGCAAACTGATTTAAACAAATTAACAAATAAAAAGGTAAAAACTGAGCCCCATTCCAGCAATCTTCAATCAGACAAGTTCTAACTGCACATTCCTGCCACTAGGGTGCAAGGGAACCTTCTCCAAAAAAACAATGGTCTGGATTAGTGCTCAAGTTATACAACCAAAGCTAGATTTAGGCAGGTCTGAATTTAGTCTATGCTACAGCAAACAAGGCGTACCAATTTCAGAAAGAAACATTTCAAATAAGCAGGCACAATAAGCCTTTAACCAGAAACTCCCAGCTCAGACGGGCAGAATCTACCCTCTCCTCCCACAGGAGTGTAGACCACACCTTCTTAATTTAAAATAACTGACCCGAAGCCCAAATGCTTAAACCAGAACTAATACACTTTTAGAATAACAGACACTAAGCCTTCAATCAGCAACTCCCAACTTAGAAGGATGTAAGCTACCTGTCCTGCCACAACAGTGCAGACCACAAACCTTCTTAATGTAAAACAACTGGTCTGAAGCCCAAGTGCTTCAACCAAAGGCTTAGAATAACAGTTACAATTTAATCAGGCTATTAACAAGCAGTAATAAATGCAGCAGAATAAATGCAATTAAGTACTTTTAAGAACAAGCAGCAAAAGCAAAATAAAGTAATAAAGTAGGAAGAAACACAAATACAGTAAAAGCAGATGAATAAAGTGCAATTTTGTTATATAACAATAGAAAACAAGCAAACTGATTTAAACAAATTACCCAATTAACCAGTAAAAAAGCTCAAAACTGAGCCCTGTTCCAGCAGTCTTCAATCAGACAAGTTCTAACTGCACACTCCTGCCACTAGGGTGCAGGGGAACTTTCTCCAAAAAAGATGGCCTGGATTAGTGCTCAAGTTATACAACCAAAGCTAGATTCAGGATGTCGAATCTAGTCTATGCTACAGCAAACAAGGTGCACCAATTTCAGAAAGAAACAGTTCAAATACGCAGGCACAATAAGCCTTTAACCAGACATTCCCAGCTCAGAGAGGCAGCATCTAGCCTTTCCTGCCACAAAAGTGCAGACCACAAACCTTTTAATGAAAAAATAACTGGCCTGAAGCCCAAGTGCTTTAACCAAAACTAATATACTTTTAGAATAACAGACACTAAGCCTTCAATCAGCAACTCCCAACTTAGAAGGATGTAAGCTACCTGTCCTGCCACAACAGTGCAGACCACAAACCTTCTTAATGTAAACAACTGGTCTGAAGCCCAAGTGCTTCAACCAAAGGCTTAGAATAACAGTTACAATTTAATCAGGCTACTAACAAGCAGTAATAAATGCAGCAGAATAAATGCAATTAAGTACTTTTAAGAACAAGCAGCAAAAGCAAAATGAAGTAAAAAAGTAGGAAGAAACACAAATACAGGAAAAGCAGATGAATAAAGTGAAATTTTTTATATAACAATAGAAAACAAGCAAACTGATTTAAACAAATTACCCAATTAACCAGTAAAAAAGCTCAAAACTGAGCCCTGTTCCAGCAGTCTTCAATCAGACAAGTTCTAACTGCACACTCCTACCACTAGGGTGCAGGGGAACCTTCTCCAAAAAAGATGGCCTGGATTAGTGCTCAAGTTATACAACCAAAGCTAGATTCAGTATGTCTGAATCTAGTCTATGCTACAGCAAACAAGGTGCAACAATTTCAGAAAGAAACAGTTCAAATAAACAGACACAATAAGCATTTAACCAGACATTCCCAGCTCAGAAAGGCAGAATCTAGCCTCTCCTCCCACAGGAATGCAGACCACAAACCTTCCAAAATAAAAAATAACTGGCCTGAAGCCCAAGTGCTTAAACCAAAAGGCTTAGAATAACAGTTACAATTTAATCAGGCTACTACCAAGCAGTAGTAAATGGAGCAGAATAAATACACTTGAGTACTTTTAAGAAGATGCAAAAGCAAAATAAAGTATAATTTTTTTAAGTAAAGTGCAAGGAGAGAGGAAGAAGGAGCAGAAGAAATTCAGAAAAATTCAAGATTAAGAACCTAAGTGGGTTGGCCTTCTCAAATGTTTTCTCTGTATTAAGTAGAGTGAACACTAGACTGGGAGGGGTGTCCCAGATCAAATTTACAGTAGGGACGGGCAACTGCAAAGCCACCAACTATAACAACACCACAAGAATGGGGTTGGGGGGGGAACAGTTTCAGGACAGATGAGAAACAGAAAACAATGCCAGAAAATATATAAAACAATTCAGTCAGGTAAAATTAAGACAATGCAGAACTCTGAAAGGTTAAAAGGCCACAAAATATACTTATCAATCAGTGATATATTTCCAAATTATTTGAGAATCACACACCAGCCAGGCACCAGGAATTTAAAACAGTGTATGCAGGAATTTACAAACAGAAACTATTTTTATATCATCAATCCTTGAAGCAATTAAATAACACAAAAGCTGTTAGACCAGTTTTATAAACTCCATCTCAGAAATAGGGGGTAAGCAGTTTCAGGAGAGATGAGAAACAGAAAACAATACCAGAAAATATATGAAACAATTCAGTCAGGCAAAATTAAGACAATGCATAACTCTGAAAGGTTAAAATGCCAAGAAATATACTTATCAATCAGCAATATATTTCCAGATTGTTTGAGAATCACACACCAGCCAGACACCAAGAGTTTCCAACAGTGTACAACAGAGAAAAATATAAAGCTTGATTCTTATGAAAGGAAATTAGCTAAACTTTAAAAAATGGCCCCTGAGAACAAACTTACCTGCCCAATCTTTATTTTTACCTACATGCATTCTGTGTCTCCCCCCACCTCCCACTAACACATTAAGCTAAAGTTTCTGAAAGAGCTCCAGTATTGTCTATATTTGATTTGCTAGCTATCTAGCTAGTTCATATTTCCAGCACAGACCTACTCCCACCAAGTGTTTTTTATCCATGGCTTGGAGAGATGAGGATCTGTGAGTAACTAGGTTTCTAAACAAAAGTGGAAAGAATAATTTTATTTTAATTATTTCAGTTCTGCTTAAATATCTAACTACATTTGTGGCCTGTGTGGTGGTACTACTTTATACTTTTCTGCTCTGTTCCATCTGATTGTTTTTTGTAGTTTGTTCTGGGACCATATAGCAGTTGTGGGAAAATTGTTTTTCAGTGCATCTATTTCCAGAGTTGGAATTACTTGTTAAATCTGTTTGTATTTTAAACCCTGCCATGTCAAAGTCTTGTAGTTTAATTTACAGTTGTGGCAGAACTGCGTATTACTACTAGATTTGTGCCTTAATCATGTATTATTGCATATTTTTCCATAAACAGTGTTACTGGTAAATTTTTTGCATTGTCTGGTGCCTTAAACAGCAGTAGAGAAGTTCAATAGAGAATTGTCTCTGCTCTGGTTTGTGCTTCAGTGCTTTCATATTCTGTTTATCATTTACCTTCTTGCATTCTGTGTCTGCCCCATCCCCCACTAACACATTAAGCTAAAGCTTCTGAAAGAGCTCCAATATTGCCTTTATTTGCTTGCCAGCTTGCTTGTTCCTTGAAAATTTCCCAACCGTCTGCTGTTGTTGTTTTTAATAAGGCTGTGTCTCTGCCCTCCTCACTTGATTTCTGAAGTCTCTCCCTTCTCTCTTTCATTGCCATAGACTGGTGTCTAAGCTATTTATGTACCCTTCCCAGCCACTGTTTTTCATAGACCACTTATACTGAGTGCCCACCAAGCAAGCCAGTATTGTTCTTGAGTAAACCTTGTTTTACTGCATACTGTCTCCTGCACATTTTCCTGAAGCTCAGCAAAGCTTGTAGTCATAGCCTACATTCCAGAAGTATTTTACTTTTATCCAGTGCCATCCATGCAAAGTTAAGTACTTTTGATTGTTAAATTGTACTTGTTATTTTGAGTGATTGCTTTTGTTTCCAACCAGTTGTTTAAGTGGTTTGTGTTAGCACTGCACTTGTGGATCTCTTCTACTGTGTTTTTACATTACTAGGACTGGGTTTATTCATCTTGTGGCAGGAGGTGTTTGCCTGATTTATCTGAGTTGCAAAATACACAAAAACACTCATAGTGTAGTCATAATATTGGCCAGAGGGCTCATTATTTAGTTTTCTGTTTTTTCTGTGCTGCTAAAAATTTTGCATGTTTGCTTGTGTTATCAGTTTCCTGTACAGTAGCAAACACATAGAAAGCAAATTTTCTCTTTAGAACAGTCTATAAAACTGTAACCTATAAAGCAGGAATATAGTGCAAATACCTTGTGTGCCAACAAGCTTAGAGAAGCTAGTTGGGCATTGAATGGCAATACCTACAGATTTAGTAGAATTCAGTATTGTGTAATCATTGAAGTTTAGTAGAATTTAGTACTGTTTAGTTTAATTTGCCCCAGTAAAGCACCCTTATTAGTCTGCAGAAACAAAGCACCCTTAATAGCCTTCTAACCCCAGTACAACCCCCAGGTAGCTCACAAATCAAAGGACTGGACAGTATGAGTATGCAATTTCCTAACTTCTCTGTAGCCAGCTTGGTGTATATGGTTATTTTGAGACAATGCAGCAATTGTCTCATGTTTACTGACAACTTAATCCTTAAAGAATCAGACACACTATGTGAGAGGTGTAATTACACAATGACACTGGAGGCTAAACTCTTGCATACAAGTCCAGATCAGGTTGTCAAAACCACGCACATAACACCCAACTCACATAGTACACAACACACACATAGACTAACCTATGATGAGGCACTCGTATGATGAGGCACGTAAAAGCCAATCTTCATAAACAACAAATATCACCTAGATCACCCACTATCAAAGCTATGCCAAAGCAGTCTCAGAGGCACTCAGAAAAAACAGCACCTAACACCATGCATACTGTCACTCTCACTGGAGCCCCAAACACTAAGCCCCTTGACATCCACATCCCACCCCATCCCCCAGTAAGGAAACCTCCGTAAAAAACTGATCCAAAGCCAACTTCATGCTACTTAAGTCAGAAGTGACAAACTTCATGGCATCCATACAGACAGGAGCTGAACGTTTGACTGCTGAATCCTACACTAAGGCACTGTACGAGCACATCCACTCATGCATGAATCGTGCCATCCCAAATAGAACCAAGACTCTCTCCTCCAAAAAAAGGAAGCCAGTCTGGTGGTCCCCTGCCATAAACAAACTATACAACAGAAGGAAGAAACTGTTGCAGAAAAGAGGAAAATCCCAAGAAGCAAAAAACTCCCTTACCAGCCTCAGTAAGAAGCTGAGATCCCTCATAAAATCCTCCAAAGCAAATTGCCAAAGATTCCAAAGGCAACCACAAGGCATTCTATAGTTATGTCAAGAATCTAAATGGCAATGCTCAGATCTGCTCTGAGCTACAACAGAATGGGATTACATATACTGATCTCAAGGATATTGCCAGTATCCTGTCAGATCGATTTAGTGCCAACTTCACCCCCCTCTCACCCCCTAAAGGACCCATCTCAATACCAAAAATTGCCAAACTCCAGTAATCACGGCCACACAGGTAGAAACCGCACTCTCCAAAGCTAAGAATACAGCATCCATGGGACCAGATGAGATCCCGGGCTGTGTACTACATGAACTACAAAATGAACTGGCACCTCACTTAAGTGTCATGTTTAATCATAGTCTCACCTCAGGCTTCATGCCCACTGAGTGGTGCATAGCTACAGTTATCCCACTCCACAAGGGGGGATCCACCTTGGATCCCGGGAACTACCGTCCCATCAGTCTAATGAGCCTGATCTGCAAGGGCATGGAATGCATTATCATGGAATTTATAAACAAAGACATTGGCAACCTTCAAACACTGGGCCCCACCCTGTTTGGATTCGTGAAGGGCCTGATCTTGTCTCCTGAACCTGATTGACTTCTTTGAATCAGTCTCCAGAGCTGTGGACAAGGGTAAGGTGGTTCACACAGCCTATCTGGACCTCGCCAAGGCCTTTGACACCATCCCCCACTGTGGAATCATAGATAAACATACTAAGCTGGGCATAAATCCCTACATCACTTGATGGATTGCCAACTGCCTTACTGACAGAACCCAGACTGTAAAAGCAGCCGATTCCAAATCCAGCTCCAGACAAGTGACAAGTGGAGTACTTCAGGGTTCAGTCCTGGGACCACTCTTGTTTGGCATCTACTTCTCTGAAGTACAGGCCAACACTAAGGGACTCTGGCTAACAAAGTTCGCAGATGGCTGCAAACTGGGAGCCATTATTGAATCCCCAAATTATGTGGATATTCTACAAAAGGGCCTTACAGAAACAGATGTTTGGTGCCAGAGCCATGGGCTCAAGGTTAATGCCAAATGTATAGTTATCCCCTTTGGGAAAAACCATGTACCCATGAATTATCACATAGGTGGCAGTACACTAAACACCGAAAGTGTGATGAGAGGCTTAGGGGCACAGGTGAACAGTGGGCTCATCTTCGATAACCACATCGCCACAACAGTCAGAAAATCCTTCTATGTGGCACACCTCATCACTAAGGGCTTTTCGTCCAGAAAAAAGGAGGTCATTGTCTCACTGTACTCATCCCTCATTAGACCCATTATAGAGTACAACGCCCCATTTGGTATGTACCTCACAAGCTCTGCAACAGCTGGAAAGGCCGCCAAAATACCTCACTCCAGCTGTACTCTGTGGCATATCGTCTACTCAGAGGTGATCTCTGCTTAACATACAAGGCCATGTCAAACTATGAGTTGTTAGACATGCTCCACGCAAAGAATTCCAAATCCCTCAGAGCCACACGCTCCAGAGATCTAAACCTTGTCATCACAATGAACAAAACATGCTGGAGGGATAGATTCCTGACCCAGAGACTCCCCATACTCTGGAATAGACTGCCCATACATGTCAAGCAGAGCACCTCCTTGGCCCTGTTCAAAAGGAACCTTGATGTTGGATGGGAGATAGGAAAGTCACCCCGGGGATCACGTCAGTTGCCCTGCTAGACAGGGGTCCAGGGAAGTAAATATTGTGGGAAGAAATCTCTGGGGAATTGTTTGGCTAGGCTTGTATAGGCCCTAGGGCTGATAGCCTAGTACCAACCTATGAGCATATGAACCTAAGGCAAGCAAACACACTTCCCAGCATCTCATGATAGGGGACTTCATTGTAAGATATTCTGATACCCCTCTAAACAGTTGAACAAAGAGAAGATAACTGTTAGTTGTTTATCAGGAACCAAGATTTGTCAGATTACTTATACACTCAAGTCATTATGTCACAAGTACCAGGATGATTCCATCATAGCCCATGTAGGTGTACATGACCTGAAATACACATCCCTGCACTATATGAAGAGGAGACATTATGGACCTTTCAGACTATGTGTTTTGGGCTGGTATGAGTCTAGAACTTAGCAGCATATTACCATCACCAAGGATGAAACCACAATATGAGCAAAGAATTATTGATTTCAACAACTGTCTGTCTTTCTGGTGTCATTCTAAGTGTATCCAATATTTGTCAGCTTGGGAGGACATGGTCAACAGACCACAACTGCTTTACCAAGGATGGTCTGTATGTCTTCCCTCTGGCTTTTAAATACTGGTTTAGGCTTTTCTGCATTAGTGGTGGCTTTGTGCATTGCCTTTGAGGCTGCAGATATAGCTAACAAATGCCTTGTGGTTGTTCTTGGCCAGGGAGAACAAATTTACCTCATATTTGGCTTTGGAAGACTTTATTTGTCTTCTGAGATGTTTGTTTAGTTTGATGAGAGTGCTTTTATCCTGCTGGATGTTGCACCTCCTACTTTTTGCCATGATTTTCATCCTTCTGTCATACAGCCTACTGATTTTGCAATTCCACCAGGGTGTCTTATTTTTTGAGTTAGTCCTGTACTTCCTGTTGGGTACAACTGCCTCTGTGCAGCTATTAACATGGTTGTACAGGTTTTCTGTGAACAGTTCTCCATAGGCAGCAATGTTCTCAGGGTTTATGGAGGCTTGAAATTTTGCAAGGTTACCACTCAATAGCAGGAAGTTATCCTTAGAGTAGTTCCTGAATATTCCATGGTTAGCTAGGGTCCAAGTTTTAATTTTACTTCAAAGGAGACCATTTTGTGGTCTGACCTTGCCTGGGAATACATTACACTAGAGAATGAGCAGCACTCTCCATTATTAGTGAGGACCAGATCCAGTATGGTTGCACCCCTGGTTGGTGTATTGACAATCTGGTCCATGAGATTTGTGTTAAAAAATCTAGGAGTCTCTGTGCCTGCATGTTTGGTGTTGTATAGAACTCCCAGTTAATAGCAAGGTAAGCAAAGTAACCCATGAATATGGTATTGGTTGAATGGTGGGTGTTTCCAATACATTTAAATACATGATATGGGTTTCCTGGGTCATAGAGGGGGACAATATAGCTTGCAAGGAAGTGGTGTTGGATTTTGCCTGTGGTGATTTGAACATGGAGTAGCTCAAGTGCATTGTCCTGTTTGACCAGCCTTGAGGTATATTTATTTTTTATATACATTGAGACACCTCCACCTTTAGTCTCTGTCTGTGTAGTAGCTAGTCTAAATGTGTGGAATGCAGTATAGCCTTGCACTGTCAGTTTGCTCTCTGTGGCTTTAAAACATGTCTCAGTGACTGCACAGATGTCAGTATTCTCTAGGATGAAGAGGGATTGAAGGTTTTTGTTTAGACTCCTAGCATTCACCATTAAGTCCAATCTAACAGTCTACTCATGGGAGACTTTAATTTCCCTTATATAGATTGGTAATCTTATACAGCCTCAAATCTACAGGCACAAGGATACCTGGACTTTGAAATTACAAACACCCTTGACCAAATACTGAATACACCCACTAGAGGCTCCAACATACTGGACCTCATGCTCACAAATATGGAAGAATGCTGCACTCTTCCATGTCTCATCCTCTATGGTAAGGTCCAGCCATAAAGCTGTTTCCTTTGAAATCAAGATCAACTCCATATTCCCATTAAAACTAGTAACAGTTAGGATCTATTCCAGGACAAATTACCTGTTATTAAATGATGGTTTGTCAAAATTCAGTGTCCCTCCAAACCCCCAGAACGCACCAGCCTATGCTGAATTGCTCTTGGAAACTCTGCACAACCATGTCAATGGCTACATACAGGCTGCTGTACCTACCAGAAGTAAGCTCATAACTAGCCCACAGAAACAAGCTGCCCTGGTTGCATCCCAAATTAAACAGGATATGCAACAGAAGGAAAAAAATGATGGCAAAAATTAGGAAAGGTAATTCCCATGAAGATAAAAACCTTCTCATCAAAGTAAATAGGCAACTAAGAGGGCTACTTAGGTCAATCAAAGACAACTTTGAGGTTAAGACATTCTCCAGGTGAAAAATCACCATATGGCCATCTACATTTTGTCAGAAACTCAAGGGCACACACAGCAATGTGCTGAACTGGTGGTTAATGGTGCCACATTCACCAAGCCTTGCAATATAGCAAATCTGTTAGTGGACAAAATCAATTCCAACTTTATACCCTTCTCACCCCCAAGCATCCCACCAATAATACCCTCAAACATAACCCCTCCAATTATAACTAGGGAGATTGTACTGTCCGCATTCACTAAAGCCAAGAACATGGCCTTAGTGGGCCCCAGTAATATCCAATAATGCCTCCTGAATAGTTTAAAATATGATTTATCAGGACCCCTTGATTCATTATTTAACTAAAGTCTTAAAATAGGCTTTGTGCCATGTGAATAGAGGATGGCAACGGTTATCCACCGCCATAAGGGAGGACCTTCAACAGATCTGGAAACTAGAGACCCATTAGTCTTACTAGTCTTATTTGCAAAGCCATGGAAAGAACTATTGAAATTATCATCAAGGATGTAGGAGACCTCTGGACACTGGATTCATCCCTGTTTGGCTTTGTCAAAGGAAGGCCATGTTTACTGAAACTGCTGGACTTCTTTGAAAAGTTCACTAAGGCAATGGATGAGGGGGAAAATGTGTATACTGCCTACCTAGATCTGGCTAAGGTATTTGATACAATACCCCACTTGGACATTGTCAACAAACTTATAGAATTAGGTATAAACCCTTTTATAACATACTGGATAGCTCACTGATAGGGTCCAGGAGGTTAAAATTAGTGAGGCCACCTCCACAAAGAGGCCAGTCATGAATGGAGTCCCCCAGGACTCTGTGCTAGGCCCACTTCTCTTTGGCATATGCTTCTTGGATGTGAAGCCAATGTCAAAGGCCTCTGGCTAACCAAGTTCACAGATGATTGCAAACTGATTGAATCCCCCAAGATGAAAACACCCTTCAGGAAGGTCTAATACAAAGAAATGTTTGGTGCCCAAGCCATAGCTTATCAATATCAAGAAAGGCATTATAGTAACTTTTGGGAAGTCTGCCATCCCAGGTAACTATGTCATCAATAAAACACCTTTAAAGTTTAATTCACTAGTCAGGGATTAGGGAACTCATGTAGATAGTAAACTAGCCTTCAAACAACATGTGTCCAAGGTAGTAAGAAAATCCCTCTGTGTTGCTAAGCTTATAAGCAAGGGCATGGCATCTCCAGAGTGGTCATCATACCACTGTACTCAGCCCTCATCAGGACTATCATAGAGTATAATGCCCCTTTCAGTATGGAACTGACCAGACACATGCAGTAACTGAACCACCTGCAAAGGTTCCTTACAAAACAAATATAGGGAGTAAACACAATGTCCTAAGCTGTCGCCTTAACACCCTGTCTCTTTTCTGAGTATCATACTAACTTCTGAGAGGTGATCTTTGCCTGGCATACAAAGCATCACTGGACCCTGTTTTGATAAATCTTTTGCGCATTCACAAAACAAACAGCATCAGAACTACTAGATTAAAAGACTTAAATTTTGTTTGCAACATAAATAGGACACATTGAAGAGACAAATATGATTCTCAGAGAATTCCCATTCTCTGGAATAGGCTCCCCATCCATGTGAAGCAGAGTTCCTCCCTATCCCTGTTTAATTGCAACCCTGACCAATAGATAGGTAATTGGAAATTCACCCCTGGTCAGTCTCCTATGTCTCTGATGAACAGAGGTGGTCAGCAAATCACCCCCCCCCCATAAATCAAATATAAATCAAACGTGTGAGTCACATTTGGCTTGCACAGCTATGCTCTTAAGGGGCCTAGTGTTGTAAGCCCAGTATCACCTATGAACCTATGAGTATCATCAGGTCCCATTGCCTTGTAAGAGTTATTTTACATCTCTTTCTTCTGTAAAATAAGTCATTAGGCTGCTTCTAATGTTGGAAATGCAGAACTAGTTCTCTCTCCAGCCATCTGAATCAGTAACCACGAAAGGTAATGCAGATCTGTGCCCACTCTAGCGACTAGATTGTGACTCTCATAATCCTTCCAGCTGAGCCAAATACCATTATGTGTTTAAGAAATACCTTAATGCATTGAAAAATGCAAGACCTTCCTTGTGCTTTGGCTCAGTGCTCAGAGCTATGACCCAGTGTTAGAATTCCCGATGCACCATTAGTGCTGTATTAATAAAGTACATTTTATTCTCCTCCCTAGTCTCTTATCTCTTATGCAGGTTATGCTGTCATGAGCATGCCAGCTGATGACTCATTTCACGGAGGGTTTACTGAATTTCCTAATCTAAGTCTGATCTTTCTGCCACCTGTCAATTATCAACAACTCTGATCCGCCCTACCAATTTCCATCAGTGCCTCTGTCCACTCTATATATTGCTCCCTTCTTACTTTGTACAGGGTTTCCTCCCACCAGTACTCCTCTGACCTCAAGGACCAGCTAATAGCCATCAGTGTGGAACTGCCACACTTCACTTGCCTGTTTAACATTTTGTTTATCCTACAGCATCTTCCTTCA
The DNA here is from genome assembly GCF_019279795.1 of Protopterus annectens. NCBI lineage: Eukaryota > Metazoa > Chordata > Ceratodontiformes > Protopteridae > Protopterus > Protopterus annectens. The sequence goes on from NC_056734.1 coordinate 102,130,759, forward strand.
GAAGGAAACAGTGTTGTTGTCATATATAAAGGAGGAGAATAACCGAATGGTTTCTAACTAAGGTTCTTTATCCATCTCTCATCATGGAAAACACGTACTGATGATTGTATCTCCTTTGCTCCCCCATTGGAGTCTTTTTTCAGGACCACACTCAGCAGAATAACTAATGTGTTGTTTTATCACCCATCTAATATTTTCATTGCTCTGTTTTTTCAGGATGTTACTTCCCTCATAAAGAATATGTATTATGTAGGTTCACTCCTGGTATTTCTCAGTCACTTTCCTCTTGCTTGGCCAGCTGAGGTAATAGTTTTCATCTCTTCCAGTCAGAAGAATATGTTCTTCCCCAGTTCTTCCAAGGATTCATCCTGCAGTCCTCAGCTTTATGCCACATTCCTTAATGACCCACTCACATCCTTTTTATGTCAAAAAACAACACCCTTTCTGTATCCACCGGTAATCCACCCCTCTCTCCATTCAGTTTTCAATTGGTGCCAAACACTAGTCTGATTCTTACTGGTTCCTCATAAATCACAATCTGATCAGATGCATAAACTTTCCTGTAATATTAGCTCCCTCTTCAGCATTAACCCTTACTTGGTTAAATGCATGAACACATTTAGAAAATCCTTTGCCTTGGTACAGATGGTCACCTTAGAGAGTGCATAATAACACCCAGTATGGTCTAATTCACCAAAAAATAATAAATAAATAAATAAAGTTTCTTTATTGGCTTTAAGTCACACCTGAAAAAGCCATTTATTATAAAGAACAAGCAAATACGAATAAATTGGTGTAGGCAAACTGTCCCTCCAAAATTAGAAGTACAATGCAAAAACAACAAAAAAGGCTCCAGGCCACGGCTACTAAAAACAAATAAAAGTTTAATCCAAAGTGAGTGCTTTCGTAGCTCAAGGCTACTTCATCAGAAAAACATACTTCAAAATGTGCAGTTTATATATCTTCAAGTTAAGTAATCAGTCAATTAAATAACTAATTAGCTTGAAGGCACATAGCCAAATTCATTGACACTAAGTAAACTCAAAATGTAAAACTGCATAAAGAAGCATCTTCCACCTAGTTCATTCATCTAATAGTATATATAGGCTACACAAATAATAAATACATGTCAAAAAACATATCAAAAAATATTTCAAGAAACATTTACCTAGTACATGGGCCTATCTAAATATGCATATACATGTTATAAAAACATATATTTTTACTATAAAACGTTTTCATTCAGAATACATGAAATATATAATAAAATAAATACATGATTTATCTAGCCACTGTTATCTGATGCCTCTATTGTACTGGTTTAATACAAATTTTATCGTTAATGCCCTTACCAACATTGGCTTGCAGCCTGATTATCCATTCAAGTTCCATGACTTCGACTTCATGCTTAATACCACCCCCTCTAATAATCTGACCATATCTATCACTAAAAACTTGAAGTGATGCTCATTACCACATATCATGGTATGCTTCGCCAGGGCATTGGTATCTATTTGCCTAGAGATGTCATAGAGGTGTCCCTCATGCGATTACGTAGTCTACATTTCATCATCCCTACATAGAAACAACCACATAATACACAGGTGGCTAGGCACACTAAATTAATAGTATTGCAATGTGCTGTCAATTTAAACATATATACCCTCCCTGTATCAGGGTGGGTGAACTTCCCTTTACTGTCAAGGAAGTCACAGAATCTGTACTTCCCACATGGGTGTGTACCAAATACCACTCCCTCTTCAGAGTTAGTTGATTCACGACTAAGTTGTGGGCTACATAATATTCTTCTCAAACACTTCTTATTCTTATAGACATATCTAGGTCTTTCCCCCATGATTCCTTTCACCTTGTCATCTGCACATAAGATATTCCAGTTCTTATCAAAAATCCTTTGTAATAACTGTGTATTGCTAGAGTAAGTGATGGGCATTCTCAATCTGTTGTTTCTATACTTTGGTGTTATGGAAGAGGGTTCCTGTTTAGAGAAGTATGGGGTAATATCTACTTCTCTTCTGCTATTACTATCCATTGTTGCTTGAGAAATTTCTGTCTCACTATAGCCTCTCTCCAGGAATCTATCTTTCATATCCATAAACTCCTTTTCAAATTTCATATCATTAGTTATTACCTGGAGGTTCTCACCCCTTGCCCTCTAATCATATTTATAAAGATGTGCTTGGGGTGCATCCTTTGTCTATGCATATAAGAATTTCTGTACATTCCTTTCTATATATCTCAGCATCAAATTGATTGTTGTTTTTTGTATAATTCTGACATCCAGGGAGTCAGTTGTGGACAAGGAACTCTTCATTGTAAATTTTAAAAATTGTGTACTGTTACCTAATTTAACAAAAAAGGGATTGAAAGTATTGCTGTAACCATCCCACAACATAAAAAGGTCATCCACAAACCTTCTATAAAAGCCTAGTCAGCCTTGCATTTCAGTAATCACAAACTGTTCTTCCCAAACTGCCATGACAATGTTGACATAGCTATTGGCACATGGTGCGCCCAAAGCTACACCACCCATTTGTAAACAGTGTCACCAAACACAAATAGGTTATTTTCCAAAATGAGTTCCATCAGCATGGCTAGAAAGTCAATAAATCGATTATCATAGCTCTTCATCAGAAAAACTTACATCAAAATGTGCAGTTTATATATCTTCAAGTTAAGTAATCAGTCAATCAAATAACTAATTAGCTTAAAGGCACATAGCCAAATTCATTGACACTAAGTAAACTCTATAGGTTCTGAATTTATTGTTAAGTGGTGTGGAAACATGGCAGAGGGGAATACCTCCCTGGATTTGGAGCTTGATTATGTACCTGAAAGGGATGCCTGGAAGAAGAAACTACAACTAACCTTTGAGAATTGTAATAATCCATTGTTGGACTTTGAACCTGTGGTTAGTACTACACAAATTAGTGAGAACTGTGAGTAGGATGTAATGGTCTTGAAGAAGGATCTACATAAATTGGAAAATGATTTGCTTAAGTTAAAAAGAGTCCAGACTCAAAGGTTCCACCTAGAAGCCTGTCTTAAGCTGCATATTGTCCCTTGTGGGTTACTGGTGCTTAATATGTCTACATTTGGCACTGTCTATAATGAACTTTTACTACAATATCAACAAATTAATCTAGAGACTAGCAGGAGCTATATGAAATTGTTAATTAATTTCTTTACACCAGAGGAAGAAGCTCTGATAACTAGCATTAACAATTTACAAGGAACTTTGTATAACATCTGTCCACACCATATTTTAGATTTAAAACTTGATGCTGTTCTGGAAACTGTTGCAGCTTATGAACAGCAGTTATTGAATTATAAAAGAAAGAAAATGCAAAGAGATACACAAGATTTCTCGACTGGCAGGGTTTTAGCCTCACTAAGAGAACGGAATTATGGTAGCTTAGTAGTAATAACTCTAAACCTCAGCCTGTTCAAAGCACTGACAGTGATAGAACTTTAAAACCACATGATACTAAAGAAGTTGTAGCTGTTCCTTTAAATCCGATCAGTTTGGTCGACACTAACAATGACGGAATGGCTTTTGAGATGCAGGACATGCCCCCTCCTGCACAGCCATTGAAGGAAGTGAACAACTCTACTGCTACAGAGATATACGGTACTGGAGGGGCATGGAGGAAAAATACTGGGAGCACTGTTTTCCATGATGGATGTAATGGCACCATGAACAACTTTGTGATGCACAAGATGAACCTAACAATGCCTTACCCTATCCGAGCAAATTCTTTTTGAGAGCTGTCCTGGAGCAGAGACCGCTACAAACGCAAAGCCTCTGTAGAAGAGGAGAAGTCCCTGAAGATAAAAAAGATGTGGCAACAGAACAGGCTACACTGATTTGTAACATTTCAAGTCGTATATTGACAGAATTTGAAGCCAACATACTGCAGAAAGGTATGTCCTTTATACCAGCCAACAGAATGACTGTTACAGAGAACATAATTGAACTTAAATATTATACTCGTAACATTATGTTGAAAGTTCATTTTGGTGGAATGGACAATAGCACAGATGCTGCTAGTAACTTTAAAAAACCCAGTAGCTTTATTCCTATAAACAATTCGGCTGTAGAGACTTTTGAAAAGGCATGCATTAAAGAAATATATGAACTGTATAACAGTGGTAATTCGAACAAGAAATATTTTTCTAATTTAAATATAAAAGAAAGGGAAGCTTTGGAAGTCCCATGCCATGATGATTCTATTTCAATTAGACTGGCCGACAAAGGCAGCCCTTTGGTTGTAATGGACTTTAAATTTTACACACAAACTATGAAAGAAATGTTAAATGACAAGAAGTTTTATGAGCAAATAAGTGTTAGAGTTAGAACATGTGAACGATGCATTTATAACTCCCTTTTTGAATGCCTGCAGTGTAGACTAATTGTATGGAATTATTCAAGCACTTTATTGTAGAGCAACCGATAGTACCTGTTATACAAGGACTGCCTAAGGTCCACAAACATGCTACACTACCCCCTATGAGGCCCATTGTGGCAGGCAGAGGTTGGTGCATTGAGCCATTGTCTGTTTTTGTGGAACAACACTTAAAGGCTGTTATATCTAAGAATAGGTTTATATTGAAGGATACCAAGCAATTTCTGGGAGATTTGCATGAGTTTGTTGGTAATGCCAACCTTAACAGACAATGATTACTCTAGATGTACAATCCTTTTTCACTATGATTCCCAATAGAGTAGGGTAGAACTATTTAGACAGTATCTGTTGAAAGACAGGACTTATGATAATCGATTTATTGACTTTCTAACCATGCTGATGGAACTCATTTTGGAAAATAACCTATTTGTGTTTGGTGACACTGTTTACAGACAAATGGATGGCGTAGCTATGGGCGCACCATGTGCCAATAGCTATGCCAACATTGTCATGGCAGTTTGGGAAGAACAGTTTGTGAATACTGAAATGCAAGGCCGACTTGGCTTTTATAGAAGGTTTGTGGATGACCTTTTTATGCTGTGGGATGGTGACAGCAATACTTTCAATCCCTTTTTTGTTAAATTAGGTAACAGTACATAATTTTTAAAATTTACAATGAAGAGTTCCTTGTCCACAATTGACTTCCTGGATGTCAGAATTATACAAAAATACAACAACCAATTTGACACTGAGATATATAGAAAGGAATGCTACAGAAATTCTTATTTGCATAGACAAAGTATGCACCCCAAGCACATCTTTATAAATATGATTAGAGGGCAAGGGGTGAGAACCTCCAGGTAATAACTAATGATATGAAATTTGAAAAGGAGTTTATGGATATGAAAGATAGATTCCTGGAGAGAGGCTATAGTGAGACAGAAATTTCTCAAGCAACAATGGATATTAATAGCAGAAGAGAAGTAGATATTACCCCATACTTCTCTAAACAGGAACCCTCTTCCATAACACCAAAGTATAGAAACAACAGATTGAGAATGCCCATCACTTACTCTAGCAATACACAGTTATTACAAAGGATTTTTGATAAGAACTGAAATATCTTATGTGCAGATGACAAGGTGAAAGGAATCATGGGGGAAAGACCTAGATATGTCTATAAGAATAAGAAGTGTTTGAGAAGAATATTATGTGGGCCATGACTTAGTCGTGAATCAACTAACTCTGAAGAGGGAGTGGTATCTGGTACACACCATTGTGGAAAGTGCAGGTTCTGTGACTTCCTTGACAGTACAAGGAAGTTCACCCACCCTGATACAGGGAGGGTATATACGTTTAAATTGACAGCGCATTGCAATACTATTAATTTAGTGTACTTATCCACCTGTGTATTATGTGGCTGTTAATATGTAGGGATGACAACACGTAGACTACGTGATCGCATTAGGGAACACCTCTATGACATCTCTAGGCAAATAGATACCAATGCCCTGGCGAAGCATACCATGATATGTGGTAATGAGCATCACTTCAAGTTTTTAGTGATAGATATGGTCAGATTATTAGAGGGGGTGGTATTAAGCATGAAGTCGAAGTCAAGGAACTTGAATGGATAATCAGGCTGCAAGCCAATGTTGGTAAGGGCATTAACGATAAAATTTGCATTAAACCAGTACAATAGAGGCAACAGATAACAGTGGCTAGATAAATCATGTATTTATTTTATTATATATTTCATGTATTCTGAATGAAAACTTTTTATAGTAACAATATATGTTTTTATAATATATATATATATATATATATATATATATATATATATATATATATATATATATATATATATATGCATCTTTGGATAGGCCCATGTACTAAGTAATATTTCATGAATTTTTTTTATATGTTTTTTGACATGTATTTATTATTTTTGTAGCCTATATATACTATTACATGAATGAACTAGGTGGAAGATGCTTCTTTATGCAGTTTTACATTCTGAGTTTACTTAGTGTCAATGAATTTGGCTATGTGCCTTCAAGCTAATTAGCTATTTAATTGACCGATTACTTAACTTGAAGGTATATAAACTGCACATTTTGATGTAAGTTTTGTCTGATGAAGTAGCCTTGAGCTACGAAACCGCTCACTTTGGATTAAACTTTTATATGTTTTTAGTAGCCGTGGCCTGGAGACTCCTTTGTTGTTTTTGCATTTATTATAAAGGTTTTTTCCATCTTTATCTCCCTTCCTTCAGATATCACTGAATTACTCCTCCTGTGTGCCTGTAAACACTCTCAAATAATTACATGTTTTAACACAGTGCCATTCTTACAGCCCTCATTGCTGTTGTCAGTTCATCTTATGTGGCCACTTACATCTATGGACCATTTATCCACATTAATAAGGCTTTCTTCAGTATTTATGAAAGACAGGAACATTTTATCATACCCACAAGGCTTTTCACATAGATCTCCATATTATTGTTTGGTACTCTGTTTTTATGACATGTTGCAGTTAATGTTACTGTAGTTTATGTCACATATTGCTTGCTATGTCTTTTTCAAGGTGTTGTTTATTCTGTGTTTTGACATGCAACAAGAGCATTTGTAAATTAACATTAACTATGTTCAGTCTTACTAATCTTTGAAATAAGTAACAATATATTTGTGGTTCTGGCATCTACCTTTTTGTGAAAGCGAAGAAGACATCTCATATTTCTGCAATGTACAATAATTTTTAAGGGAAACATGATCAAAAGTGATACTGAATTTCTCTAACTACTGAACTGTAAATCAGTATGGTGCCATTATCTCAAAATCTTACAAATACTTAACATATGCACATAACACCAGGAAGAAAAATAATACCTTTAATAAAGATTAGGTAGTTTTACTACAGCATCACTTCCATTCAGTGATGTATCCGTGTGGTCCAAGTAACATGGTTACTCACAGATGGGATTATACAATTAAAGTTATGTTTTTCACTGACTTAGATAAGTTAATGCATCCACATCAATACATTTCACATTAGAAGAAACATAGGTAACTTCTGTATGGCCTGCATAGAAAAAAGATCAGAATTACAGAAAATCATTAATGCATTACATAGCAATTTAGAAAGGATAACACAGGTATTTAAACTGATAAAGAAAATGTTGTAGAAACAATTTGTGTAAACAAACCAGTGAGACGTCATTCTATGAATTACAGCTAAAAGTGACGCAGATATAGTTTGGCTTCTTGTGACCAAATGATTTACAAACTGTTCTAGCCAGCCATATCTCATATATCAGAGAGCTCTGGGAAGAATATTTTTAGATCACTGTTTTATGATCTGTTCAGTGGTTGCCATCTCCTCACATTAATTTATTACACATTTGCTTGCCTCAGAATTAGTCAATACTGTACTTTCTTATCTATGCTAAAAAAAAGCAGGACCAAGTTTCAGCTGTGAGTTTTTTTCCTTTTGTATAACAAAAGTCAGATTTTTTTCTAAAGTCTTGGTGAGATGAAATAATGTCAGATTACAAAAAGACAAGAAACATTTCCCCAGGATTAACCTGTAAATTATTGTACACATCAGGAAAAAGTTTTCAAGATGGCCATTTCATCATAATAGTAGAAGAACAAGGTTCAGTTTATTTAGGTGTTTGCCCATTAGTTACCAGTTTATAACAATAAAAAGATTAAGAATGTAACATAAAATATAAACAATAAATAATTAAACAATGAAACTGTTTGTGGCAACAAGAGTTGATTGATTATGCAACACTAGTCATATGCAGGGCTGCAGTCAATATTTTTGAAACTGTACGTCAGCGTCAATACAGAAATACAGAAAAAAAATCCCAGTCTTCTGAAATAACTTACTTAAAAAATAGCCAAATAGGCATTATGAAGCCAAAGCTATTTAACAAAATATGGAAAACATGCTAGGGTTTTCTCATCTTAAATTCTAACATATCTCATTGTGAAAAAGTAAATTATTTTTTTGAAAAAGTATATATCATGGCATGCGGAATGTATGGGTGACCACACCCTTGGTCATAATGACACGTAAGTAGCAATCTAATTCTGAAGCTCTTCCTTGGTGGGTCCTAAGACTTGGTTTGCCCTCTCCACCATTCACAATTTGACACATTTTCTATGAAGATCCTGTCCTTGGGAGTGCATGACACCCACTCTGGTGTACAGAGTGGTCACACTCTGGCTAAATGACTACAGTTTTTGCTTGAGAATATCATTTCTCTTAAGTTCAGAGGGCAGTAATAACATGCCTCAGTGAAAAACATCTGTGTTCAATGTAAGATTACAAAGCATCCGTGTGACCACCTATTAAAGAGCCAAAACCTGAACCTGGGGTTTTCTTCATTGTCTGGGATAAAATCACACCATGCAGCATTGCTATAGGTAACAGTTATTCAACCCGACCACTAATAGAAACTGCAGAGAAAAGCTCATGACTAATCTTAACCACCAGAACAGCAGTCATTGAGAGTTCCATGTGTTAGGATTGAAGGAAGGGTCCTATATGCAGTCCCATGGCTCTGTTCAAACACCTTCAGATTGCCCAAGATGCAAAGAGCAGACCTCACTCAAGTCCTTGTAAAATATGTCCATTTCAAAAATGTTTAACATCCACTGCTGCTGAGCTTAACCCTCAAGTACTAAATATTCAAGTTTGTCTCTGTCTTCTGCTTTGCCAGAAAAAGAGGAATTTGGGAGAGGTACACCTTCAACTCCCATTTAGGGGAGGCATCCTGCAGTGGTGAAAGACTGGGATAAATATGTTTATTAGGTACAGAATTCAGTCATTTTTATTAAAAATACTTATATGCATGTAATAACTAAAACTGACTAAACTATAAAAGTAATGTAACTGAATATAATGGTCATGGATAAACTGTGACCCACAACAGTGATGTCCTAATTCAGTAAATTTGACAAATAGCAATCAATGCATCTATGCAGGAGTAGAATGCATAGGGGGCCAGTTTACTTGATATTTCTTATACTGTATGATTAAAGAACTAGATTCCGTAGTCAGGAAACAGTCTATAATCCAACTTTACAGACATTTCATGTATTACATCCCTGATCCCAATGTATTCCATATTGTATATATATCTAATATTTATCTATACAAACACACGCACACACACACACACACACACAAATACATTCACATTATGTGGATGTATATACAAATAATACATGCATACATGTGTTGTTAAGTGCTTTTGAATCAGTGCTAGCTAATGGTGATCCTATGGATAACTGCCCCTGAACTGTGATTTGTCTTCATGCAGATGACTTATCACTGACTGAGAAACACCCATCACAATAGTTATGGTATTACTCTGTCACAGTGCCAATCTTCCTTTTTACATTTATCTTCAACCTTGCCAACTGCAATGTATTTTTTAATGATCTTGTCTTTGCATGATACATCCAAAGTATGAAAGCTGGAGTCTGTCATTTGAGTTTCCGGGGAAAAAATTTGTCTTCTATGATCTAGATTGATTTCTCTTTGCGGTAGTTCATAGTATACATTGTCCTACACTGATGCAACTCAAACATATCAATGTTCTTGTTGTCACAGCTGTATGACATTACTAAAAATTTGAATCTTCATATGCAAAAATACATCTTTGTACTTGAAGATTGTATCGATATCCTTCATGAAAATTCTGCCCAAAGTGATTTGCCATCAGATTTCTTGATTACTCATTATCTCATTACTGATTATTGATTCATGCAGTTTGAAGTTGTCCACTTTTTATATTTCTTTTCCATCAAGAATACATGCATTTATTTTACAAGTTGGCAAGATTTCTGTCTTCTTCATGTTAAGGTGTAAAGCCATTTCAAAACAATATTTAATTTTGATAAGCAAATATTTCAGATCATTTTCCTTTTCAGTCAGTATTGTGGTATTAATAGAAAAAAGACACCAGCTGGAGATAAAAACACTTTAATACAAATAAAAATAACAAAAAGGTAAGCGCTTTCAAGGTAACCCTCTTCTTCAGACCTAAATACAAACTGATAAAAATCCTGGATTTAAATACAAGCACTGACCAATAAAAACAAGGCTTAGGAATGCATCATAAACAGTTAATTAATTAATTAATTAATTAATTAATTAATTAATGTGGTAAACCTCTTCTCTTCAAAAAGGTTTTAAAGACACAGCGCTAATGAGGCCAGGTGGAAAATGTGCCTTGAAATCCACAATCCATCTTAATTCAACATATTCTGTCTCATTTTTAATGTCCCCTTCATGCAAACTGACATTCACTTTCTGCAAAACTAAAAAATTTTAAATTATGCTGTGTATCATGATCAATTACATGCTTAGCTAGTTCATTCGTGCATTTGCTGTTACGCATGTCATTGAGATGTTCCAAAATTCTTTCTTTTAACATATGATTAGTCTTGCCTATGTAAAATGCACTACATAATTACACTTTGCTAAATAAACAATGTTTCTTGTGGAACAATCAGCATAAAAAGAAAACTCTATAGGCTTATCATTTAGTGGATGTCTGACCACCCAAGCACACCATATATAGGCACAAGCTTTACAAGTTCTACAGGGGTGGGTACCTCTAAGCTGTGAGTTAAACCTCTCACATATATTATGGTGCCTGTAACATAACCTTTGTTTCAAGTTTCTATTATTCTTGAAGCTAAAGCTCGGATTAGTTCCCAGTACCTGGCTAATACTTGGATCAGTCATCAAAATAGGCCAATTCTTTTTAACAATATCACATACTACATTGATATAGCAACTCCTACTTTCTGAAGGAAGAATTCATTCTCAAATAGAAAAAAATTGTTCTCTAATATCAAATCAAGTAATGCACAAATCATATTCACTTTCATATTAGAAAACTCACTTTATTTACTTAGAAAGCTTCTAACATTCTCTACTCCCTCTTCATTAGGAATGACCATAAATAATGAATTCACATCCAAAGTTACAAAAGTAACTTAATTGATAGATGTATCCTGTCTAGATTCGTCCCAAAGAAACAGATGCTCCAGAAATTGTTTACTGTCCTTTAGGACAGTAGGTATTTTGTTCATAACACATCTTAGCTGTTTTTCAGCATAGATAGACATAGGTTCTGTAAGCCAGCCCCTTCCTGAAACAATGGGTCTAAGTGGGGAATTTAATGGATCTTTGTACACATACACCAACATTGTGCTGGCCCAATAGGAGAAGGAGATGGTATTTGTCTCTGACATGTTCAAGCAACACATTATGTTTTACAAGCGTTTTGTGGATGACATCTTTTTACTTGGCATGGGAATGAGCAAGATTTAGACAGTTTTGTTAACTTCCTTGAGAATACTACATCTTACTTCTCTTTCTCACTTAAATTTTCAAAAGAAAAGCTAGATTTTCTGGATGTTCTTGTTAGTAAGAGCAAATTAGGAGATGTATCTACTAAAATGCACAGGAAAGACTGTAGGAAGAATAACATTCTCCATCGATCCAGCATGCATCCCAAGCATATTATGAAAAATGTAGTCAAGAATCAAGTGCTACACTGTAGGAGACTTCACACTGATAGGGCTGACTACACTGCTGCGGTCCAGGGCCTTACATCAGATCTCCTAGATAGAGGATACAAGAAGTTTGACATAGATAGTGCAATAGAGGAGGTTAATTCCTCTGATATCTGTAAAACCAAGCCCTATTTTTCTGATAGCTGTCGAGTTGAAGTACAAAGTGCAGGAAGGAAAGTTAATCAACCTGTGAATAGGTTATGTTTGACTTGTTCTAACAATGTCAATGTAGTATGTGATATTGTTAAAATAATTGGCCTATTTTGTTGACTGATCCAAGTATCAGCCAAGTACTGGGAACTAATAGGTTCATAGGTTCATACTAGGCTATCTGCCCTAGGGCATTTATAAGCCTAGCCAGAATGTGTTTGGCTTTCGCCACCCATTTTAAATTTATTTTGCTATGCCCTTTTTCGAGGTTAGTATACTGTGCCTCTATCAAACAGTGACACAGAAGTGATACCCGGGGTAAACCTATGATCTCCCATCCACTCATCAAGATTCCTCTTGAAGAGAGTCAATGAGGGACTCTGCCTAACCTGGGCTGGGATTTTATTCCAGAGTGAAGGGAGCTTCTGGGTTATGAATCTGTCCCTCCAGCATGTCCTATTTATTTCAGTGCTGAGGTTCAAGTCTCTCGAGCACGTAGCTCGATGGGATTTGGATTTTCTGAGGTGCAGCATGTCCATTAATTCCGAGTTGGATATGGCTTTATACGTCAGGCACAGATCGCCTCTGAACAGGTGGTATGCCACTGAGTAGAGCTGGAGTTTCTTTAACCGGGCAGCATATGGCATCTGTTTGAGCCCTTTGATCCTCTTGGTGAGGTACTTTTGGGGTCTTTCCAGTTGCTGCAGGTGTCTGGTAAGGTACATCCCAAAAGGGGCATTGTACTCAATTATGGGCCTGATGAGGGATGAGTAAAGAGGCACGATGACCTCCCCTGATCTAGATGTGAATCCCTTCATGATTAGGTGGGCTATATAAAATGTTTTTCTAACCACTTTGGCCACGTGGTTGTCAAATGAGAGATTGCTATCAACTTGGGTCCCCAGGTCCCTAATTACTTCTTCTGTACTTAATGGATTACCACCTATGTGGTAATTTGGCACTTTGTTTTGCCAAAGGGATGACTATACACTTTTGGCATTTAGCTTGAGGCCATGGCTCTGGCACCAGTTGTCTGTTTCTATGAGGCCCTTTTGGAGGATGCTTGTGTCGGCTGGAGAGTCGATTATGGTGCCCAGTTTGCAGTCATCTGCGAACTTGGTCAGCCACAGTCCTTCCGTGTTGGCCTGTACCTCCGAGAAATATATACCGAACAAGAGAGGTCCCAGGACTGAGCCTTGTGGGACACCACTTGTAACTGGTTTGGAGTCTGACATGGCTCCAGCAATTCTAACCATGTGGGTTCTGTCCTTGAGCCAGTTTGCAATCCATCTAGTGACATAGGGGTTTATATTTAAGCTGGTGAGCTTATCTATAATGCCCGAGTGGGGTATTGTATCGAAGGCTTTTGTGAGGTCCAGGTAGGCTGTGTGGACCACCTTCCCCTCGTCAATGGCCTTGGTGACTGTTTCAGAGAAATCAACCAGGTTTAAGAGGCAGGATCTGCCCTTAACAAAGCCGAACTGGGTAGGATCCAGTGTTTGTAGGTCCCCAATATCTTTATTTATGAGGTCCATGATGATCCTTTCCATAGCTTTGCAGACCAAGCTAGTCAGGCTTATGGGGCGATAGTTTCCAGGATCCGTTGAGGCACCACCTTTATGGAGAGGGACCACTGTTGCTGTACGCCACTCTTTGGGCACATATCCTGTAGTAAGGCTGAGCTTTAGCTAATCTGAGCTTTAGCTTCAAGAATAATAGAAACTTGAAACAAAGGTTATGTTACAAGCACCATAATATATCTGAGAGGTTTAACTCACAGCGTAGAGGTACCCACCCCTGTAGAACTTGTAAACTTGTGCCTATATATGGTCTGCTTGGATCTTCAAGAATAATAGAAACTTGAAACAAAGGTTATGTTACAAGCACCATAATATATGTGAGAGGTTTAATTCACAGAGTAGAGGTACCCACCCCTGTAGAACTTGTAAACTTGTGCCTATATATGGTCTGCTTGGATGGTTAGACATCCACTAAATGATAAGCCTATAGAGTTTTCTTTTTACGCTGATTGTTCCACAAGAAACATTGTTTATTTAGCAAAGTGTAATTTATGTAGTGCATTTTATATAGGCAAGACTAATCGCATGTTAAAAGAAAGAATTTTGGAACATCTCAATGACATACGTAACAACAAATGCACGAATGCACTAGCTAAGCATGTAATTGATCATGATACACAGCATAATTGTAAATTTTTAGTTTTTCAGAAAGTGAATGTCAGTTTGCATGAAGGGGACATTAAAAATGAGACAGAATATGTTGAATTAAGATGGATTGTGGATTTCATGGCATATTTTCCACCTGGCCTCAATAGCGCTGTGTCTTTAAAACCTCTTTTGAAGTTAAGAGGTTTACCACATTAATTAATTAATTAATTAATTAATTAACTGTTTATGATGCATTCCTAAACCTTGCTTTTATTGGTCAGTGCTTGTATTTAAATCCAGGATTTTTATCAGTTTGTATTTAGGTCTGAAGAAGAGGGTTACCTCGAAAGCGCTTACCTTTTTGTTATTTTATTTGTATTGAAGTGTTTTTATCTCCAGCCGAAGTGTCTTTTCTCTATTTATACATTTATATTTTTGGACACTTTTGGTTCCTCCACTTTCTTTGCTTTTATATTTAGTATTGTGGTATCGTCAGCATAATGAAAGCTATTGATAAATATTCCTCCATCTTTCATATCTGTTTTCTTCATACAATCCTGCTTCTCTGATGCTGTGTTCCGCACAGAAATTAAATAATTAACAAGAAAATGCATAACCTTGTCCTACACTGATGCAAATTCTAAACCATTTAGTTTCATCTTGTTCCATCTGAACTGTTGCTTCTTCTTAATTATAAAGACTGTGTACGAGAATTATCAGGTGATCTCGTATATCCATGCTTTTCAACATGGACTGGAGTTTGTCATCATTTAACAGTCAAAGGCCTTGTTATAATCAATGAGCGCTTGTAGATCCATCCATCCATCCTCAACCCCTTATCCGATTTTTGTATATGGGGTTGGGGTGTCACTTCAACAGTGGCAATCATCTCGAGCCATGGTTTACACCACCGGATAGCTAGCCCTGCCATGGTAGTTCATCTGTACCACTCACTTGCACACACACTCACCCCTAGGGCCAATGTATAGTGTCCAGTTCACCTGCTGCATGTCTTTTGAGTGTGGGAGGAAACCAGAGCACCTTGATAAAACCCACGCAAACACAGGGAGGACATGCAGACTCTGCACAGAAGCCATCCCAACTGAGAATCGAACCAGAGAACCTCTTGCTGTGAGATGACAATGCTAACTGCTGCACCACAGCAGCCACCCCCAACACTTGTAGACATCATTTTGGAATTCTTTTTGTCTTTTCAAGGATCTAGCTCACATCTATAGCAAATCAAGAAAGGGATTTGTTTTATATATGGTTCCATTGGTCTGGCTGTCAGGGGATTTTGTTGTTATGTTTAACTGACTGCATTTGATCGATTATGTAGATAGTCGACAAGTGTACAATAGTGATGATCCCCAAGTAGGGGAATATTCCTTTCCCTGGGAATTGTGCAATCTTGTAGTTAGTATATATAATTAGTAGGGGCTGCAGGGGGCTTGCTTCCCTGCAAAAAACAATATTTTAAGGTTGTGTGCACCGTGGTTCTCCCTCTGGGCATATGTAGTAGGTAGATGAAGTTTCAATTTTTGACATACAATGGTTTATTTTCAGGATGTCGATGTATATGTTAGTCAACCAACTGAAGATAAATCATATATAATATCCTACATACTGATCCTACAAGAGATTGCAATTTGCAGTTTCCTTTTGCAATCTTTAAACCAAAATATTTGTATAACACAAATACCTATTTTTTTTAAACACAGGTAATATTAAATAAAGCTTTTTTTTCTAAGGTAAGGTATAAGGTTATGCTTAGGGGCAGGGTTAGGGTTAGCACACATTATAAAGGAATGTTTTGGCATTAAAGTCAGTAATATTTTCTAATATGTTTGGCCCAAAGGATGAGGGCCTCCTGCCAACACTAGTTTAAAATGCAGCTGCTGCCTGTTTTTGTGAATTCTTATAATCTCCAAAAGAGTGCCACTTCGGCAGGGTTGAAACTAAAAAAAAACTGAAAAGCATGCATATTCCTCCTTCTAATATTAATGATAACTTCTCGGTTCAATGAGAACATTAGGAATGTCATCAAGCTGTAAAAGCAGCACCAGCGAGGAGGGGGATACACAAGAACAATCAGTGTCCCCTTTACAAAGGGTTCTTTAAAGACAGAAAGTGGTGTTTGACATCAAGCAGGATTAAGTTTTTTTTTTTCATAAGAGAACTATCAAAAACAGTGCAGCAAAAGAAATATTATGTAAAGAACTTTAAAAATCATTCTCATAGTGAGTAACTTCAACTCCACACTCATTCTCACTAAATCCAGTCTCATGGATAAAATAACTATGAAACCTTTCTCCAGGAATTGTAGCTGCTTATAGGAAAGTAAATAGAGATTAATTACTTTGACAAAGTCCACTTCTATTAACATTTCTCCCTCTTGTTGTGCCTTCACTCTATGCCAGGAAATCTCAGCTGTCCTCTTCTAGATGTGTATTTTTTGCCATTGCGGATGGATATCTGGTTGAAACAACACCTGTCCTTCTGATTGCCTGAATAATGTATTTGGTGTTGGCAAAGGCTGGTGTAAGATCTGATTCATCAATTCAGGATGATCTGTGAACTGCTGGTGCTTCTGTTTGTGCCCTCAGTAAAATATATCTTGCTGCTGACTGGAAAGCCTGTATCATGTATTGTTGGACCATGGATTCCAGTTCATTGATTTAGAGCCAAGAGTATATATGCTACACTTTCTGCATATTCCTTTTTTTACTTCTGTCTAGATTGATAGTCACTTAGTGAAAGCATTTTTTTCAAGTATTTCAAGTATCATGTCATAGGCTGACAAGTAGATATGGGAAGTGGGATCGTGGTTTATTTCATTACTTGGTGCCTTTTCAGTTTTGGTCCCGTTTTATCAAAAAAATCACCAGTTTGTTATATAAAGGATTACTAGTGGTAATTCTATGTGGAAATTTAGAACATTTGAGCCTTCTCAGCAGCCTATTAACTCAAAGAATTTCATGAAATGAGATATAGCCCAAAGGATTGCCTCATATTTAAAGAACTTTTTCTTAAGTATTGTAAGATATTGGATGATATTTCTCTTAACATTTGTAGGGCTTACATTGTTCCCTTTAGATAAACTAATACTAAGCAGATTATCTGATTTTGATAAAACTTCAGAAATGTTCTTTCTTAAAGTTAGAGAATCCTGAATATTAAGTTTTCTATTATATGTTGTTCTGAATATTTCAGTTTGCTTCTGGCAGTGATTTATCAAAAACAATGGAAATGCCATTCCATCACATCTAAACTCCCCAAGATGTGCGCTGTTTTAGTTTATTTATATCAAACCCTGCATATTTGCATTCCTGCAATGCGGTATATTGTTATTTTCTACTTGTATTCTCTAAAATCCATCCATCCTCAACCCCTTTTCCCATTTTTGCACATTAGGTCAGTTTGTCACTTCAACAGTGACAATCATCTAGAGCCAAGGTTTACACTGCCAGGTGGCTAGCCCTGCCGCAGTAAAACACTTGCACACACACACACACACACACACACACACAGCTAGAGGTCCAGTCCACTTGCAGCATGTCTTTGGAATGTGGGAGGAAACAGAAGCACCCAAAGAAAACTCACACGAACACAGGGAGGACATGCCGACACCACACAGAAGGCACCCCAGCTTAGAATCGAACCAGAGAACCTCTTGCTATGAGGTGACAATGCTAATCACTGCACCACCCATATTCAAGTAAGTAATATGATATGTTTATACATGGGTAATATCAATTTACACATAACTGGTATTCCTTTATCATGAAGGTGAAGCCCAAATGACCAAATACAGCTAGCCACTGAGCATGATAAATTGCTATTGGAAAATGGCATTATTTAAAATACACAGACACTACATACATTAGGTCTAAAAAGATTTGTAATAAATTTCTTTTGAATAAGATTTTATTGGAATTCTTCTTTTTCTTCTGGCTTTTCCTGGTTAGGGGATGCCACAGCAGATCACCTGTCCGCTCATGATTGGCAGTGGAGTTTTACAGTGTCGAGTTGCCAGCCCGGCACCCTACCTTCCACAGAAGGCACACACACACACACACACACACACACACACACACACACACCTAGGGCCAATTTAGAGTGTCCAATCTACCTACAGCATGTCTTTGGGAGGAAACCGGAGCACCTGGAGGAAACTCACGCGACCACAGGAAAGACATGCAGACTCTTCACAGAAGACACCCCAGCCAAGGATTGAACCAGGGAACTTCTTGCTGTGAGGTGACAATGCTAACTGCTGCACCATCATGGCAGCCCAAGATTTTATTGGAATTAATTACAGAAAAACATTCTTGCAGCTCAGCATTGTTTTCCAAATTAGTATGCAAAAGAATGGATTTAAGACACAGCTAAGTTTAAGTTTATTTATTTTTGCTATCACTCCAGCTGCCTGCCATTATCAAAGTCCGGAGCCTCACTTCGATCATTTTCTCTAACATCCCCAACACCTGCCTGATTCGGGTCCTGTCCCTCCCTCCTTAAAACGGGGAAATATTTAGTTCAAACTGTTAGGGGGAAAGAAGAAAGGAGATCAAGGTGTCTCATTGCAGCACCATCATGACAGCTGCAGAGAGGGCGTTTTCCACACCCTGCTCTGTTCACTATGTGGATGTGCAAATGCTTCTAGACTAATGTCATTGATGTCTACAAATCACAGATGGTTCTTTGGCTGAAACCCTGTCACCTCTCCTCTCCCCTGGGATGGAATAGCTGGCAAAAATGCCACTTGTCCCTCTCCTCTTAGCACCTCTGAAGTTTAAGGTTACTTTCCTTTGTTGTTAGTATGGATTTTTATTAAGTAAGCCAACTATTCTGTCTCAAAGATCCTGCAGAATCATATAATGCAGGCAGGCAAGATGAGGGATTGGAAAGTAAAGAAGCTACGAAAACCAACCTCTGTCATATACAACATTGTTACTAGACGCCTTACACTTCACATTGTTCTCCCTTTCCATCTGTTGCTGCTACAGTGCTCACCTGGTTGTTCAGGAAAAGGGAAAAAAGACACACACACACACACACACACACACACACACACACACACACACGCACACACGCACACACATGCGCGCACACACACACACACACACACACACACACACACACACACACACACGCACACACACACACACACACACACACACACACACACACACACACACACACACACACACACCTAAAATGATTGTAAAGTATGTTTTGAAACACCCAAACATGCATGCCCATCCATAGACAAAGATCCTAGATAAGAAGATGATGACAGCCTGTTATGAAAGCATTGGCATGTCACAATACTGCTTGTTATTTACAGTGTCAGTTTGTAAACGATTTGCCTATGTTTAGTGTTGAAATGTACATTACATTTAAATTAAATCTCTGCTGAAAAGAAAGTAGGAATTTAAGCTGCAAACTGAAATTGGAAGTGAAACAAATAATATATCCAGTTATTTAAATGCCAATAGTTGTAATGATGGGCTCTTTAACAATAACTTAATGAGAACGCAGTAACAAAATTGCCACTTGATGTGGTTAGGAGACTCTGTATATCAATGTAAAAGCAAGGATACAAATAGGAACGAAGAATTTCCAGTTGATAGAGATCATTAGCCTGTAGACTCAATAAATGGTAAACTGCTCAGTCTGAAACAGTGTATCCCAATTCCAAAAGAAATTCCACAGCATTATACTTCCTGTCATTAAGCACTAAATCAGATAAAACACTACTATCGCAAAAATGGGATTTCAAAACTACATGAAAAATTGTAGGATTTGCATAAATAGAGCACAATTCTAGTAATTCCAGTGTATAAGGAAAGAAACAGGAAAATAGATCTATACACCAGTAAGTTTAAGGAGCATTATAAGACATTATGGGCCACTATCCATGAGAACACCACTAAAAGAACAATGTTTTAACTAAGACTCAAACCTTGATTCTCCAACTGTTTTTCTGAGCCTCAGATTATTTTGAGGATAGTAACATCCTCCTATATTTGAGATGATTTAATACTCTGATAAACTTGTTCTGATTTAATCTGTTGTTCTGTGAATCATATGCTGCTCAATGCCAGAAGTCTAAATCTCAAAATGCACGCACTCAAGGCCCTTCTTAGTATAGAGAACATCGATGTCTGTGCTGTAACTGAAACCTGGTTCAAGGCTCCTGAGAGCACCCCGGCACTATTAGGTTTTACCTCATATCATGCGTTCCGGCCCCAAAACCCGGACCACACCACAAAAGGAGGGGGTGTATCCATATTCATAAAGGATACCCACACCTCCAGGTTGGTAGCAACACACGAAGCTTTGGAAACCATCAAGGTGCAACTAACCATAGGCAAAACTGCTCTACAAATTGTAGCATGCTACAGGCCACCCTCTCAAACTCAGGAACCCCACACAGCCTTCCTGAAGACACTGGAGGGTATAAATGTATCTCCAAACACCATCATATTGGGTGACTTCAACTACCCAAATATACACTGGGAACATTACTCAAGCCCTAACTTTCTAGCCCAACGGTTCCTGGAGTTCATAAATTCAAATGCCATGGAACAGCTAGTCACTGTTCCCACGAGAGGAGAAAATATACTAGATCTCATTATCACAAACATGGGGACAAAATGCTCCACACCGGAAGTATATCCCTCATTGGTGAGATCTGATCATAAACTAATCTCACTGGAAATCCGCATCCCGCCCCCACCCCAAACAAAAAAGACCACAGTGAAGAACTTCTCTAAAGCAAACTTCACACTACTCAAGGCTGGTGTGGTATCCTTCAAGGCCCCTGAGCCAGTGGAAACCACAACCCAAGCTGCGGAAGCCCTTACAAATGCCTTCTATGAACACCTCCAGGACTGCATGGATCAGGCAATCCCAAATAAAACCAAGACTCTTTCCACAAAGGGCAAACGTCCAGTCTGGTGGACCCCAGCCATTAACAAACTTTACAATAAGAGGAGAAAGCTATTACATGATAGAACAAAATCCATAAAAGGGAAGTCACCCCTGATCATTATTAGTAAAAAATACGAGCACTCATAAAATCAACTAAGGCCAATTTTGAGAGAAAAATTGCCATGGATTCAAAGGACAATCATAAGGCCTTTTTCAGCTATGTTAGGAACCTGGGTGGAAACTCCCAGATATGCTCAGAATTAGTCCAAAATGATACAAAAATCACTGAACCCACAGACATTGCCAACATACTGGCAGACAGGTTCAGTGCAAACTTCACCCCCCCTCTCCCCCCCTAAAGGAGAGATAACTATCCCAGCGGAGTGTAGCCTCCCAGACATCTCAAATGTGCAGGTGAAAGCTGCTCTCTCTAAAGCTAAAAACACAGCATCAATGGGACCGGATGGTGTCCCCGGCTGTGTGCTACATGAGCTAAATGAGGAATTAAACCCGCACATAAGGCAGCTGTTTAATCTCAGCCTTACCACAGGATACGTGCCCAAGGAGTGGCGTATGGTAACTGTGGTCCCACTCCACAAAGGCGGTGCCTCTACGGACCCTGGTAATTACCGCCCCATAAGCTTAACAAGTCTAGTCTGCAAAGCTATGGAGAGGATCATAATGGAGCTCATAAACAAAGATATAGGGGACTTGCAGACATTGGACCCGACCCAGTTTGGCTTCGTCAAGGGCAGATCATGCCTTTTGAACATGGTCGACTTCTTTGAAACAGTCACCAAGGCCATTGATGAGGGAAAGGCAGTCCATACAGCCTACCTTGACCTTGCAAAGGCTTTCGACACAATACCCCACTCGGGTATTGTAGAAAAACTTACCAGCTTAAATGTAAACCCATATGTCACAAGATGGGTTGCAAACTGGCTTAAGGACAGAACCCACAGGGTTAGAGTTGCTGGCGCTATGTCAGACTCCAAGCCAGTCACAAGTGGTGTCCCACAGGGCTCGGTCCTTGGCCCCCTATTGTTCAGCATCTACTTCTCAGAAGTACAGGCCAACATGGGAGGACTTTGGCTGACAAAATTTGCAGACGACTGCAAACTGGGTGCCATAGTGGAAAGTGCATCGGAGACGGATATCCTTCAGAAGGGACTCACGGAAACAGATAGCTGGTGCCAGAGCCATGGCCTGAAGTTAAACGCCAAAAAATGTATAGTCATACCCTTCGGGAAAAACAAGGTAACCCCAAGCTACCATATAGGTGGCAATCCACTAAGCACAGAAGAGGTTATCAGGGACCTGGGGACCCAGGTTGACAGTGGCCTTTCTTTTGACACTCACGTTGCTAAAGTGGTTAGAAAGACCTTCTACATTGCCAACCTGATCATGAAGGGATTCACATCCAGATCTAGTGAGGTCATTGTTCCCCTGTACTCTTCACTTATCAGACCAATGATCGAGTACAGTGCCTCATTTGGGATGTATCTCACCCGACATCTGCAGCAATTGGACAGACCCCAAAAGTTCCTCACCAAAAGGATAAAGGGACTCCAAAACCTGTCATATGCTGCCAGATTGAAGAAACTCCAGCTCTATTCAGTCGCATACTGTCTGCTCAGAGGTGACATGTGCCTGACATACAAGGCCATGTCCAACCCGGAATTAATGGACATGCTCCACCTCAAAAAATCCAAATCCACCAAAACCACTAGAGCAAGCGACTTAAACCTTAGCACGGATATAAATAGGACGTGCTGGAAGGATAGATTTATCACTCAGAGACTCCCTATGCTGTGGAATAAAATCCCGGTCCATGTGAGGCAGAGCACCTCGCTGGCTCTGTTCAAGAGAAATCTTGACCTGTGGATGGGAGATCGTAGGTTTACCCCAGGAATCATCTCTGTGTCACTGCTGGACAGAGGCACAACAAACTAATGGGCACAGTATTTTTTCATATAAGGGGTGGCGTAAGCCACAAAACTTTGGGCTAGGCTTATAAATGCCTTAGGGCAGATAGCCTAGTATAAACCTATGAACCTATGAACCTATGAGAGGAGAAAGCATGTTCCAGCACCATGGACAGTTCTCAACAGCTTTTCTAATCATAAAGTACCCAGTCTAAGGACACACAAGGTTTGAGTCCTAGCTGAAGCATATGTTGACCAGGCTTTTTCCCTTAAGAATCCTAGTTGCTCAGCTCGTCTTAGCCTTGGTTGAGGATGGGGTGCAATGAGGCATTCTGTTCTATGTATGGTTATTTTCATGTACTATATGGAGGAGAGTTAATTTGTTTCCTTTTCATCTTGTGTTGATACACTTTACCCTTTTATGTACCATGTTCTCATTTGGATTTTCTGTACTGCATAAAATGTCCATATGCTGTGTCTTCACAAATTTTTTAACCAAGAAATTGGTTAAAGAAAGGAATGATGGCAGAACCAAAAAACATTTGGAACAATATTTGAGGGAGGGAGTGGTAGACCCCATAAACAAACAGAAAAGTCTAAGGGAAAAACTGAGCAGTGATAGGCTGAAAGGCCAGTCTGGAGTAAGATTTAATGATGCAGTGAAAGATTTAATTTGTAAAGGTACATGACTGTAATATATTAGCATGTTTCCATCTTTGACATTACTGATATCTGGGGAGATTGTTGAGATTTGCTCTGAAGGGTGCCACTAAGCATGTAGATACCTTATGTCGCACCTATAGGCAACATACAGGATGGAAAAGGTTAAGGGAGATATGGACAGTGCTTTAAGTACTGTAGCTTATGCAAAAGGGTGCCAGTGTACAAGAAAGAGGAGAGTACAGAGTGAGCTTTAATCTGACTAGACAGTTATACAGGCAAGCTCTTTGAAAATGAAGGTGAAGTGCTAGGGATGTGTACTATCATCCAGGTTCTTTTAGTGCAAAAATCCAACTTTCACAGAACTTGGTAGGGTGGGATGGAGCCCTGGCCTTGACCTAGATAAGTGGGATTTGGGTAATGGCTTATATGATGGAGGAACTGGCTAGGGAGAGTGAGAAATGATGAATTACTGCCTACTCTTCTCTTCTTGAAGGTAGGGGAGGGGCATGTTTCTTGAGGGCACAAATAACATCAGTGATCCCTTGTGGAAACTGGATACCTGTCAGAAAGTGTTTGCTTACAAGCAAGGGTGTATCTAGGCTTAGCCAGGGTGCTCAAATGAGTAATTCTTTTCAGAACATTTCACACATTTTACACATGTAACAGCACAAGATATTTTGGACCATCTAAACTAGTGTCTGTTGTATATCATCAGTCAGAACATGCTTACATGGTAGGAAAAGTACCTCTTAAAATATTCTTTTTATGCTTTAAAGTGGCAACAGCTGAAAATAGTGTACCTCTTTCTGAAGTGTATGGGGGCAACATTTTGAGGGTTGAGTACATGTTTAATTGACAGGTGGGTGGGGGGGGCAACAAAATGAGATTTCAGTACCAAATATGAATTTCTAGCTACACCCCAGCTTATGAGTGGGAGACTACCTCCTAGGTTATGTCACATGCTAAAGTGATTGAAATCTCCATGTTGCACCCATTACATGACTAAAATTAAATCACAACAAAGTATGTGAAAGGGGAATTGTTAGGGCTTTAGTGCAAAAAAAAAAAAAACATCTGGCTGCTTGGACAATGGCCATGCTGCAGCAAGCTGTCAGCCAATAGTGACAATAAATGGGAGTGCCCATAGTGGTGGATCAGATGGCTGGCAAGTGCTAGGGATCAATAATTATATTTAAAAAAGTTGCAGGCTCCTAATGACAGTAGCAATGCTTTTCTGAGTCTTTTATTGTCAAACAGTGTAACCAGAGACTAGCTCATGATTTATTTATTTATTTGACATTTGTTGACTGGGATAGTCCGACTGAGGTAGTACCCTTTTTCAGTGGAGGCCCAGAGAGAAAAGCTCCACAGTACAACTAAGCAAGAACAATTACAGGATTGAAGTAAAATACAATAAAATATATATAATAAAATAATTAAGCAAATGTCCATTATAAAGCTACAATCCCAAAGCAGTGCTACTTTCCGTTGAGAGCAAGGAACCTGCGCAAAAAACGTAATAGAAAATCCAAACACACAGCGCAAGGTCCTCTGATGGCAATAAAACGTAAAATAAACAAATTTCAAAGCACGATATAAAATAAATATGATCCTTTTATTAATCGCTTCTTCAGACTCTTCACAATACACCACAATTTAACACTTATTTATAGTCTTCCTGTTACTTACAATTGGTTCTTAATTCTAAAAACATCACATGGTTCGTTTTTAAAAAAATATATACACACATAAAAACCGTGTAGTCTGACTACTACGGCTTCAATCAAGCTGCATCATATAGAAATTATTTTTAAACCTATAAATCAGCTAAGATTAAGACACAGAACTTAAAAAACATATATTAAAATGTACCCGGCGTCTTTGAAAACCTCCTTGGTCCATAGTGAGATTAACTATGGCGTTTTTAAAGGGATCAGTACACATATACCCTGATTAATTTAAGGGAATCTTAAAACACTAAGCATTGTCACTGACGATGTACATGAATGTAACATTTTTCTAAACGCATTATTTATAAACGTGAATATAGGTGACACAATATTTAAAATCACTAAACAAACACTTAATATTGGTTAAATAAATACTCATGTACTGTTAATTTACAGTGACACTAATACAACTATTATGGATGTCACATTGAATAAAATAAAGGAATGATCACTTTATAATGATGAGATACATACTCACATACTAATGGTATACAAACCACTAACACAACTATCTATATAGAAAAATGTGGACCCTGCATGGGGCACTATAACCTAACCAATAAACATATACAAGTTCATGGAAAAATGAGAGTCATACTACATTATACACTTCAAAAAGAACCATAGTGATAAAGAACTATCACTATTTTACTCTTCAAAAAAGGCTTGATCTGTACTTTCTCATTGAGTCCAGGTGGTTTATCTGACCTCAACCTTATGATCCATCTTGTTTCCTGTTCTAAGGTCCGGTTAATCAAATCCCCTCCTCTAAAACCTTGTAAGACATTTTCAATAACACAGAACTCAAATTTATGATCCACACCTGCCAACTTATGATGCCTGGCTAGTGCATTAACTTCACTGCCTACTCTGACATGGTAGGTGTAATTACAACAGACACATGTAGCAATATATACTACATTTCTTTATTAATAAATCTACATTGATTACAATGTCCTATTCAACGGATATTTAGGTCTACATAGTATATTCTTTAGATTGGGTTGGTTCTTATAGGTTATACGTGGAACTGGACCCACTATTTCACTAACTTCAGTATTAGAACTTAAAATACCCCAATACCTATTCATGGCTTCTTTCACCTTCAGATTCATATTACTGAAAGTAAGTTGTGCCCTGACTTCAGTTGCAGTTTCAGTCAATCTGTTGGTTTCATGAAATATGGTCCTTAGAGAATCTACCATACATATGGTTTCTTGAATTTCTTTCTCCTTGTAACCTCTTTCAAGGAATCTTGATTTCATATCCTGTATACCAAGATCATAGTTTCCTTGTTCTAAATTAAGTCTTGACACTCTCATGAATTGTCCTTTAAGGACATTACTGAACACATGCTGAGGGTGCATACTTTGCCTATGTAAAAGATTGTTCCTTTGGCACCCTTTCCTATGTATTGTTGTGTTTAACATTCCATTAGACATTCTAAAAACTTCAACATCTAAAAAAGGGATACAACTATCTGAAAAGTTCATGGTGAACTTTAAGAAATCCGTGGTGATGTCAAGATGGGCCACAAAGCTCTTTAAAGTGGGTTCGTCCCCCAACCATAAAAAGAAGATATCATCAGTGCATGCCAACATGTTCAACAAAGAGTGGATTATTATAAAGATGTACATCTTCCCATGATATAAAACCTCCTGAAAAGCAAAGGCATTGTTGGTCAGTACTGTTTCTAGTAAAAGTGCTATCAAATCAATTTTCCTTTCCGAAAACTCAGAATGTACTCTCAAATATTCAGTTATTAGCCTAACGCCTGTGTCATTGGGGATTACTGTAAAAAGGCTGACAACATCCAATGTTACCAAGAAATAACTCTGTTGGACATCCAGATCACGTGTTGGCAGCAACTTAACTTAGAACTTAGCTTCAGCTACATGAAGCTCTTAATTGACTTTCACCAGGTCTATTGTAAATGGACTGTTTGACGAATTTAAAACTAAATATGTTGGTAATGTTTGTATGGAAAGACTTGAAAGGGTAATAGGAGATGTTCTGTTTCTGGAAAAAAGGTTACTAGATCAGAAAAAGTCTAAAATTGTTATTTAATAATAACCGAAAGGAACATACATTCACAATTTAACAATGGGCAAGATGTTGTGCGTAGACCTGTGGATAGAATAGATATAAGTAGCATGAATCAAGTGTTAAATACGCCAGTACGCAGTAATGAGGAGGTTCAGCAAGGTATCATTCATGTCAGTGAGATGGCTGATACCTCAGACATAAGGGATATACAGAATGAGACTGTAAATGGCATGGGACATAACATGAATGTAGGAAACCAGTCTCAAGTAGTAGTGGTACGCACAGACAATGTTACAGAGGCTGGGGATTCTGCACAGTCAACGGGTGTTGGAAATTCCAGTAACCTTGGCCTAGGAGACAGTCTGGCAGGCTGCATTACTGACGTACAAAGATCAGGGGCAGCAGTAGTCAGACCTAAATACAATAATGTACTTTCCACTTCAAATAAGTTACCTGCCCCCCTACCTATAGCCCAAAATTGTTTTTTGGACAAAAGAAGGTCAACCAGCAGGGGGAGACAGAAAAGGAAAGTGTCAGTAGAGGAACAGGAACAACAAGGCCCCACGATAAAGAAAATGTGGGGGAAACAAAATCGTTAGTTATGAACTTGTCAGAGAGGATTCTGGATAAATATGAAGAACAAGTTTTGAGTAAAGGACTTGGTTTTATTCCAACAAAGAATAGTGATTTAGTGGAGACCATTATTGAGACTAAAATGTTTGTTCGTAATTTACAACTCAGGTTAGACTTTGGACATTCTAATGATATCTTGGAACAAAACAAGCACCGTGCAAATAGCACTTATGTTCCACAACTTCACCCCACTATTGAAGTATTTGGGAATGTTCTGGAAGATGAGATATATAGATGCTACCAGGAGAACTCCCCCTCTTGACATAGGCAGAACCTGAATTATAAACAAAGGCAAGCCTTGAAAACTTTGAAAGAAGATAGTTCCATCATAATCAGACCAGCTGATAAGGGAGGACCGGTGGTCATAATGAACTATTCCCACTATGCTGATAAGATGTTTGCAATGCTTGATGATAGACAAACATATATCAAAATAACTCAAGATATCTTAGTTGAGATGGTCTTCAGGGTTTACCATACCTTAGATGACCTTGTAATGTCATTTGATATAACACAACAACTCTATGAATATTTCAAGGTAAAGGATCCTATTATACCGGTGATTCAGGGACTTCCCAAAGTCCATAAGAACCATATAGACCCACCCTTGAGACCTATAGTTGCAGGACAAGGGTGGGTCACTGAACCGTTGTCCATATATTTGGAGAATTTACTGAGACCCATAGTTAGTGAGAATAAACGCATACTTAAAGACAGTAAACATTTCCTTTTAGACCTCTATTCCCAAACACGTGATCTGGATGTCCAACAGAGTTATTTCTTGGTAACATTGGATGTTGTCAGCCTTTTTACAGTAATCCCCAATGACACAGGCGTTAGGCTAATAACTGAATATTTGAGAGTACATTCTGAGTTTTCGGAAAGGAAAATTGATTTGATAGCACTTTTACTAGAAACAGTACTGACCAACAATGCCTTTGCTTTTCAGGAGGTTTTATATCTAGCTATGGGCACATCATGTGCCAATAGCTTATGGCCAGATGGGAAGATGTACATCTTTATAATAATCCACTCTTTGTTGAACATGTTGGCATGCACTGCCGTTTCGTGGATGATATCTTCTTTTTATGGTTGGGGGGCGAACCCACTTTAAAGAGCTTTGTGGCCCATCTTGACATCACCACGGATTTCTTAAAGTTCACCATGAACTTTTCAGATAGTTGTATCCCTTTTTTAGATGTTGAAGTTTTTAGAATGTCTAATGGAATGTTAAACACAACAATACATAGGAAAGGGTGCCAAAGGAACAATCTTTTACATAGGCAAAGTATGCACCCTCAGCATGTGTTCAGTAATGTCCTTAAAGGACAATTCATGAGAGTGTCAAGACTTAATTTAGAACAAGGAAACTATGATCTTGGTATACAGGATATGAAATCAAGATTCCTTGAAAGAGGTTACAAGGAGAAAGAAATTCAAGAAACCATATGTATGGTAGATTCTCTAAGGGACAGTAGTGCCAGACCATATTTCATGGTACAGGGAGTGGAAACCAACAGATTGACTGAAACTGCAACTGAAGTCAGGGCACAACTTACTTTCAGTAATATGAATCTGAAGGTGAAAGAAGCCATGAATAGGTATTTTAAGTTCTAATACTGAAGTTAGTGAAATAGTGGGTCCAGTTCCACGTATAACCTATAAGAACCAACCCAATCTAAAGAATATACTATGTAGACCTAAATATCCGTTGAATAGCAGGGGTGTAGGGAACAGGAATACTGTACCCTGTGGACATTGTAATCAATGTAGATTTATTAATAAAAAGACTACTTTTGAACACCCCACCACAGGCCGTGTGTATAACTTTCACACCAATACGAATTGTGAGAGTAGAAATGTAGTATATATTGCTACATGTGTCTGTTGTAATTCTTACTACATAGGACCTACCATGTCAGAGTAGGCAGTGAAGTTAATGCACTAGCCAGGCATCATAAGTTGGCAGGTGTGGATCATAAATTTGAGTTCTGTGTTATTGAAAATGTCTTACAAGGTTTTAGAGGAGGGGACTTGATTAACCGGACCTTAGAACAGGAAACAAGATGGATCATAAGGTTGAGGTCAGATAAACCACCTGGACTCAATGAGAAAGTACAGATCAAGCCTTTTTTGAAGAGTGATAGTGATAGTTCTTTATCACTATGGTTCTTTTTGAAGTGTATAATGTAGTATGACTCTCATTTTTCCATGAACTTGTATATGTTTATTGGTTAGGTTATAGTGCCCCATGCAGGGTCCACATTTTTCTATATAGATAGTTGTGTTAGTGGTTTGTATACCATTAGTATGTGAGTATGTATCTCATCATTATAAAGTGATCATTCCTTTATTTTATTCAATGTGACATCCATAATAGTTGTATTAGTGTCACTGTAAATTAACAGTACATGAGTATTTATTTAACCAATATTAAGTGTTTGTTTAGTGATTTTAAATATTGTGTCACCTATATTCACGTTTATAAATAATGCGTTTAGAAAAATGTTACATTCATGTACATCGTCAGTGACAATGCTTAGTGTTTTAAGATTTTTTAAGTTCTGTGTCTTAATCTTAGCTGATTTATAGGTTTAAAAATAATTTCTATATGATGCAGCTTGATTGAAGCCGTAGTAGTCAGACTGTAACAGGAAGACTATAAATAAGTGTTAAATTGTGGTGTATTGTGAAGAGTCTGAAGAAGCCTTTAGGATCATATTTATTTTATATCTTGAAATTTGTTTATTTTACGTTTTATTGCCATCAGAGGACCTTGCGCTGTGTGTTTGGATTCTCTAAATGTCCATTATAGTACAAGTAAGAGAAATCAGCAAAAGAGACATTTAGACTTAGTAGTAAGTATTGAAGCAGGTAGTAACAAAAAAACTGGCAAACAACGCATTAGAATTCTCCTCAGTGGGCAATTGTACAATTCCAAGCAGTGTGTTTTATATGCTACGTTGTGTGTAGATATTTAATATAAAAAGCTAATTGCAAGTAGGATACAGGTAGCATGTTTCCAGAACTAGGAAGTGAAGAAGCATGGAGAGTAATAGGTGACTGTCATTGTCATACTAAGGAGGTTAGTTTAGATAAGATAATTAGAGGAAAGGGAGGAACAGGAAGGAGAGTGAGGAAAGGCGACGGTAATGGAGGAGAAAGCAAAGGGTTCAAGTGGGATGATTGCAATGAAAAAATCTAGCTGCTCTTTAGGTAATTTTGAGAGTTTTTTGAATTCATAGACATGGGTAATATTTCTGAGGGTCATGGGAAGCTTATTCCATGAAAGAGCAGGAAAGTAGCTGTAGAGATTTTGTCTAATAGATTTTGTTTAGGTTTGTGAATCTGTAAGAGACATTGCTCTGAGCATCTGAGGGATTGAGACAGGTTATAGAGGAAGACAAGTGAGGATATGTTAGGGCAGGAGGAGGGCTTGTTCAGGATAGAATTGATGATGAGAAGTTGAGTAAATAAGAGTTGGTTAGGAAACTCTAGCCAGCTGGGTGTTTGGAGAGCATGACAGTGATGTGATTTTGAAGGCAGATTAGCTGCAAATCTAGTGACTTTGCTGCAGGTGGTTTTGGGTTTGCACAGTAGTGAGGGCTGTAAGTTAGTTAAGATTTAAGAGCTGTAGAAGAGGTTAGAGAGAAGGTAAGCTTGGGCAAGTGAGATTCTTGAGTTGGGTGCCAGGAACCTTTTGTTTCCATAGAATACGCCAAGCTTTTGGTGGGTTTTCTTGATAACAGTGATGTACATGGAGGTCAAATTTAAGTTGATCATCTATGGTTGCTCCAAAGAGCTTAGGGTGGGTTTCAGCTGTGATAGTGGTGTTGTTAAGGGAAGAGATGATGAATGAGGGTTTAAGGTGGTACAGGGATGTGTGAAGTTGGTTAGTAAAGATGTTAAAGGGAAGGGAACCTAGAAGTGAGCCTTGTGGGACACCCATTTTGATGGGAAGAAAGGGAGATAGAGCAGAGAGTCATTTGACAGACTGTTGTTCGTCTATGAGGTAGCTGTTAAACCAGGAGATAGTTGCTGGGAAGAGGTTGAGTTACGAAAGTTTGGAGAGGAGGATGGAGTGAGAGATGGTATCAAAAGCTCTGGAGAGATCTAAGAGGAACCAGGACACTAGTTTATTATTGTTTCTGGCTGGGGAAATGGAGTTTGTAAATGAAATAAGTGCAGTAGTGGTGCTGTGGTAGGGGTGGAAACCATGCTGGGTAGGGGTGATCAGGTTTTCTTGAGTCCTAATTAGCCATGAATGCATTTCATAGGATACCAGGATAAAGCTATGTTTCAGTGGGAGATCCAGATATTTGCAGAACTTAAGAGGGATTAATATTCTCCTTGGAAAATTATTGTGAGAAGGTGGGTCATACTGTTAAAGTAGATCATGAGTGAGCAAACAGTCAATCTTTAAAACCATATTGATTACTTACAACCATTTCTACAAGTTCATATGTGTGTGTGACATACAATCCTATATAAACAGATATTTAACCATACATACAATTGTGGTGCTTTGTGTGAAGAGTATTACAGTTTTTCAAAGACTTTAATACTGTCACTGCATTGTACACTGTTGCTAACATCATTTACTGACATGAAACAGTGTCCTCACAGCTGGGATACTTAGTGACATAACCTGGGAGTTTGAAACAGACAGTCCTATTCTGCTTCTATGTAAACTCAATAGGCTTCACTTTGGAGCAAACATATTAACCAGGCTAAGAAACTATCCTGACAGACACTACAACTGTATTCTGAATCCTCTCCATTAGAAATAGATGCCTTCAGTAATGATACCCTACAGTTTTGGGACCACTCCTCTTTTCAAGCTTTATGATTGTTGTAGTGCTAGAACTTCCTTATCTTAAGATGATTATGTATATGGATGACATAACCGTAATAAAATTTGACAGAGGAGCTGACAGAAATCAGCAAAAACTTTGGGAAGGTTTTACCAAATTATGAACATCCACAAATTAAGAGTTATGTTGCTCACCTCCCCACAATAGCTTGGCAGCTTAACAACCCCTCCTCCACACACACACACACACACACACACACACACACACACACACACACACACACACACACGCACTACTGAAAGACTCTCTTAATAATGCAGTTCTAAATGTACAGAAAAGAAGTACCTTGGCCTCATTTTAGACCCATTCTTAACTTTTAGTTCACATACAAAAGAAACACTTAGTAAAGTGCTGGCCCAATTAAAACTCTGCTACAGCTTGTGTCATTTACAGAGGAAGCCCAATCTGGGAATAGTATTATTCTCATAACTGAGTATGGTCCTCTTATCATTGGTCTCCATTCCAGCTCAAAACCTCACAGAACAGTATCTGTCACGTTGTGCTCAAAGCAGAACACGAAACACATCATAGTGACAGTATGAAAATGTTTCACTGTCTTCCTGTTCGAAGCAGAGGCACAGTTCTCCTGAATACCTTGGTGTTTAAAACCATTAAACTTTAACAATGACCCCAAGACCATTACTTTATATTGTGGACTAGGACTATGCTCTGATAAGACCTCACTTTGGTCCTGCAGCAGTAGAAAAAAAAGTTAGCCTTGACACATGGAATTATCTCTCAGATGTCATAAGGAGGGGTATTCAGAGAAGTTCATACCGCAGAAGTACTGGTGCTTCAGTGCTTCACTGTTGTGCTATAGTAGTGCTTCAGTGATAACAAGTGATTCATAGACGTGCAAGAGTCACAAGGAGAAAAGCTCATTAGCAAATTAGTTGCATGATTCTTACCAATACATATTATATAGGCACCTACAGACAGACACACATACGCAGACACATAAACACAGACACACACATTATGACATACATGCACACTGCCACAGACACCTAGACAGTCACACACACACACACACACACACACACACACACACACACACACACACACACACACACACATACACCCACAACTTCACAATATTTACCCGCAGTAGTGCTAACAGTCCCATCCTGCCTTAGACAGCAATGTGTAAACATCATAAATCGATGGTGTTCATTCCCATCGGTTCTCTCCAAAATAGTGCAGTAAAGCTTCTTGTTGAATGACTCTGCTGTGCCATGAAATCCTGGTGTACGGCTCCAGTGAAGCACACTTGTCTTATTTGCATTAGCCTTGCACTCACATGACTGCCACATTTGCATGTGATGATGTCTGATAGATCACTGTAGCACTATCTACCTGTGGCTGCATACCGCTGTAGTGTTACAGCTCTGTCTTGAATCAGAGATAATCACACTGAGCAAACCTGCTTGAAACTGATTTGTGCAATGTGCTACATATTTCTTAATACCCTCATGAATTCAATAAAGTTTGAAGGGCTTTAAAACAAAGCCGAAATAGCACCTACAGTATTTCAAAATAGTTAATTCATCTGTTTTAAAATAATGGCTGAAATCCACATTGGCATTGTGAAAAGATTCTAATATAACAACTGAAAAAGAAAAAAACAAATGTTTACCCTGCAATGCAATGAGCATGTAAATCTCTTGTAAATTCTTAGGCACTAGCAATGTTTATTAAATTACACATTAGCATTGCTAGTCATCTTGTTTGTATCTTGTTTGTGCATAAGCGTGTCTCTTCTGTTCTTGTATGCTCATATAGAATGTGCTACTTTGGGTATATCCCTTGTATGCATGTACAGATTTGCTCCAATGAGTGTATATATGTTTTATGCTATATATGCATAACCTTGATAACTATTCCATTGTACATTTCTTGACATTGTTGCTCCTTAGGAGCTTGGGTCATGACTGAAAAAGGTCTGATGAGCAGCCCACCTGCCTAGTTATCAAATAGAACATAAATAAATGCATTAAATTGTTAAATGCTGATTTGTTGTTTGGAGGCAGAAGGCTGTTGTCATTTTTAAAGGGCTACATAATTTTTCATCATCAATGTCTGTTATGCTAATTATCAAAATACAGTGCTGCATTTAAAAAGCAAAAAACAATGTCACAAATGGACAGTGCTTTCTACATAGTTCTTTCAAGTCTATTGTTTCTCACTGCAAGATATGCAACACTGAAGAAAGAAGATTAAAAGAAACAAAAACAGCCTCTCAGAAGGTTTAACGTGAATGCTACAATAATAAGTATCTTTAGTTTGAGTAGCAGGACCGTATTCTGCACATCTGGCATCAGTTCCTACTCACATTAGCTCTTTCTCACTCAGCAGTATGACTCAGTAATAGAAATGCTGACTGCAGCAGGACTTGTATATTGCTTTTTATACTAGTTTCCCATTGTGACACAGTAAGCAGTTCATAACAGCATTATGCAGAAGGTATTATTGCACATCAAACAAACTATGTTGCAGGGTTCAGCCTAAAGCAAAGCCATGATGTCTTAGTGTTGCTTTCATCTCCCCTTTTCCTGTCAAAGTACTTTTGGTTTAAAGAACAGCCAGTGCATATATTGCACTAAATAAAATGCCCAGTTCTTTTATATTGTTACCCATTCAAGTTCTTTTTATGCTGAAATTACAACTGAGTATTCACCCAAGAGTTCAAATGGTGTGTAGTGGCTTCCTTGTGCCTTGGCTCAGCAAAGCACAGCTCATAAAGCAAGACATCCGAAAAACAAATCCACCACATTGGAAAATGTATTCTTTCCTCTTTGATGCAGTGATTCAAGAGTTAAAATACAAATTTGGGAGTGCAGTCTCTCTCTCTGCATAATTATGGTGAAGGGGGCTTTCAGATTTATTTTCCTTTTCATGTCTGTGAAGTGCTGTTTCGGTTAACAGGCTTGGTTGAAATGAGAACTGGTGAAATAGGTAATGGTGGCTTGTGGTCTGTAAACATTTAGACAACTACTATAACCATGGAAAGTACCAAAAATAGGTAATGCATTAGTGAAATTATGTCGGGTAATAATGTCCAGTCATTTTCTGAAGCCAGTTTTAGCATCCCTCTTTCTTTTTTTCAGTCCTCTTTGTACTCTACTGCACAAGGGTGTCACATATTGAGCCTTGTTTCAGACAAGCAACTATAAAAAATATCTACAAACTTCTCTTTCTCAAGGTTTCTTGGGAGCATGGAAGATATATACTTTTCCCCTGAAAAAATGAAGATCTTTTAGCTCACTGGCTTTCGCACCCAGAATAACTCATATGTCTTTAATAATGTACTTGGATCAGTAACACAGACCCCAAACAGAGACATGTTTCACATTTGTCTGGGCTCATTAATAAAGATGACACTGAATATGGTGTATATACTATGATTCCGCAAGTAGGTATAGTTTTAGTCATTCCCTATTTTACCCAGCTTCTTTATTCTGTCATTTGCTAATCCACAAATACAATTTAGTGAGTAGTAAATAAATGTTGTCTAAATGTTTAAATGTTACTAGACTATGGCACCAAGAATCCTGAAATGTAAACTTGTTCTTGAGTGCCATTTGAATGTTTGAGGCTCGCAGCTTTGAGTCCAAGAGCACTAATCACAGAAATGTGAGTCCATTGTCTACATGCAGATGGTGAGATTACGGTAGCTTGGAGTACCCCTGCTACTCTGAAGTACAATTACCATGAAATTAACATATGTATGCAGTAATGTGGCATCAACAGCCCTGCAAGTGGGCAGTGGTGCATGGGTGAAGGTCTCTTGGATAATTCTTTAAAAAGTTATAGCTAGTTTCAGTATCTACTGTTTTCCTTGCTTATCTCAGTTATGGGATTTGTTGCAGTATTCTTTACAGATAGGATATCCTGCCTAGGTTAGCCAAACGTCCAGCCAGCATACCAAAGCCTTATCTCTTTCCAGGTGCCGTACATCAGATGCGTGTGTTACATCAACGGTGAATGGCACATAAGCGATGTATGAGCACCTAATCCTCAGAACTTCCTTGCCACCAGTTCAAATCCCTTTTTATGAATTCAGTCTTCTGGTCATTTTCCAAGTTGGTTTAGCTACAGAATCTTGTTAAGATAAGTGCCCCTTTGGGATCTTTTACTTCCTTTTTTATTTCCTTTTGTGGCTTTACCTTTTTACATGCCATCCAGGAAGGGAAAGTGTGAATGTAAGGAGGTAGAGGCCCCATAAACAAAGACACAAGTGCCTTTTTTGTTTGAGTGCTTCTCAATCTTCCTTTGTCTGAAGACAGTCAAGACAGCCTTCTAAAGATAGAAATGCCCTCCAAGAGGATTTTTCCTTATAAATCTTCTCAGTATTATAAGACTCAAAAGCCTTCTTTACCTGACAAGTCTATTTCCATTTGACATTCAGCCACCTTTACCTCTCAGCTGGGTTCCTCTCTCCCCCAGGTTAAATCTGTCCTTTCCTGTGTGGCAATGGATAACTCCAGACTCTTGGTGGTGCTTTCCATTGTCCAAAATGGTTATTTTATGGTTTGGAAGTCTCTTCCTCCCTTTTGGGTCTTCCCCAACCTCCTTCTTACCAGATCCCTCATTTTCCTCTAATTCTGCAGAATCTTTTGTAACAGGGAGCCATTCAGCCCATTTCCCCCTCTCAACAGGGCACAAGGTTTTATTCCACTTTTCTGAAGGTTACTTCCTTCAGGATACTGTCTTTTCAATCTGTCTTCCCACTGTTGCTTCTCCAATCTTTCCTGGTGTCTCTGGATTTGAAAGATGCCTATCTTCACATTCATATTTGTAATCCCTTCTGGGGGGTTTTACACTTTGTTGTGTCTTCCTCATGTTTACAATTCTCTGCTTTACCTTTTGGTCTCTATATGGCCCGAAGTGTCTCTACCAAGTACCTGGCCTCAATGGTAGACTTCTGGAGGATACAGGGAGTTCAGATTTTCCATTTAGATGGCCTCCTGATTCAAGCTCTCTTACAGCATCTTCTTTGGGATCTCAAATTTACAATGCTTCATCTGCAAAGTCTAGGGTTCACCAAGAAACTCAAAAAGTCTGTGCTGACTCCTTCACAAGATCAGGTTTTTCCTAGGTTGCAGGATTCAGACTATGCCAACGATGGCTCTGATGCTGCCTCCCAAGGTACCTTCCTCTGGCTTGGAAAGTGGATAACATATCTTTTTCTTGGAAGGTGATTTTTCTACATGCTTGTCACCCTCTTCCTCTACTGCTAAAGGTCCTGCACAAATCATGTGGCATACAGTCATAATATTGCTGCTGACTCTCTTTTTGGCCCAGGCAGCACTGGTTCCCCCTTCTATTACATCTGGCCAGGGGTACTCATCACAAGTTACCTCACTGGTTAGATCTCTTCACACAAAATAAGGGATCTCTCATTCACCCTCACTTATCCAGTCCATTCTTCATTTGACTCTTGGAGTGATGGTGTTTTGATTCCTAACACACCAATTTTCTGAGGCTGTGCTTTGGCTTTTGCTGAAGGCCAGGAAACTTGCTACTAGAAAATTCTATTGGCTAAATGGAAGTGATTCTCTGTTTGGTGTCTCAAGCATGAACTGGACTCTTTTTCTGTGAGTATCCCTACAGTCCTTTCTTATTTGCATCAGTTGTTCACTTCTGGCCTGGCATATTCATTTTGTCTGCTGTTTCTTCCAGTCTGCCCATGAATCCACCACTGGCTTCTAGATTTTAAGTGAAACAATTTTTGAAAGGCATCCTTCAGATTAGACCTCCAAGAAAACCTATTCCTCTTTCTTGGGTCCTTAATTTTGTTCTTGAGAAATTGAGTTGATCTCCTTTTGGACTGGCTGCTTCCTCTTCCTTGAAACACTGTACTTGGAAAACTGCAGTTAGTTGCTTTTACTTTTGCCAAGAATTCATGGCACTTCCACCTTTTTGTTTTTTTCACAAGGACAAGGTGTCTCTCTGTACCAATCCTGCCCAAGGTAGTAAATTTAATTTTCTCTAAACCAAACAATTCATCTCCCTTGTTGTCCCCTCTTCACAGAATGATAGTGAGAGAATCCTTCACAATTTGGATTTACACGCCCAGCTCAGATATTACTTAGACAAAGCTGAATATATCCAAAACTATGAGTAGATTTTTGATTTCTTACAGCCAAATCCATTTTCTGACATGAATCTGAGCAAACCATCTCCTACTGGATTTCTAAGGCTGTTTCTTTTTGCTATTCTTTTCAGGTCAAGCAGCTTTCTTCTTCTTCTGTTCATGCTCATTCTACTCGGCAATGGCCCTTTCTGGTGCTCTTTTTGAAGTGGCTGGATACTTGTTCCATTTTAGAACCTGCAACTTGGTCTTCAGTACATACCTTTTATAAACATAATAAATTGGATGTCATTTCTAAAGCTAGGGCAGGTTTCACCAGGGATGTCCTACATGGGTTTTTGAAAGGCTCTTCCAAGTTTCCCTTCTCCCACCCTCTTTAGTAGCTGTTGTACTCTCTCATCTGTAAAGAATACTGCAACAGTGATGCAGCCGTGTAAGATCTTACCATAACAGTAGCTTCAGCATTCTATCTCTCAGTACTTCTCCCTGGTTTCTTTTCTGTTCTCCTTCTGGCCAATGGGATCTCTTCTTTTTTTTTCCTTTCTTTCTCTCCTCCCTTTCTGGATGCACATGGTTAATCTTTTTGATTTGCTTTGCTCTGGTTATTCAGGGGCAATTCATTTCTGAGGATTAGGTGCTCATACATTGCTTACGTACCTTACGCCTTGGACATAGGACATACATCTACCGTACAGTGCCTGGAAGGAGATAAGACTTTGGTATGTCGGGCAGACATTTGGCTGTCTAAGGCAGGATACCCCATCTATAAAGAATACTGCAACAGTGAGAAGTAGGACATCACTGTTATGGTTAAGATCTCACACACACCCAACTGTGCTTTCTTACATTGCCTGCAAAATATACTTAACCTACATTGTGAGGAAGGTCACGTAAAAAGTACAGGAAAAAAATTTACATAAGACCAGATGCATAAAAAGCAGAATAACTTCCCTTGCTCCAAGTTACTCCTACATAAGCTTTGTATTACGGTGTTCAGTGTGTGTGTGTGTGTGTGTGTGTGTGTGTGTGTACGTGCAGAGAATTAATCCACTGAGTTTTGTCACTTTCTCATTGTTTAGCAACAAAGTCATGCCAATACATGCAGATGTATGCACATATAATTATTTTGTATGTTTGATTGTGCCTTAATGAAAAAATGAATGCATATTGTCTGAAAAAGAGAAGGTGCACTTTAATTGATTACCTGGTTATTATTATTTTTTTATCTCATGAACTTGCCTCTGTAAGGACATACCCAACAAAATTGTAAAATGCTAAATTTTTATTACAGTTAGCACAAATCTGATTTCAGGTGGACTATAACATTTTAATAAGGGGTAGCTTGCAGCCATTAAATGAAGAAACTGCCTATTTTATTTTGCTGTGCAAACATAAAAATAATTTGATCTGCTTGTTCAGCTGATTGTGCAAAAACAAGGTAATATATGCATCTGTAATATCTAAGAGGAATGTGCAAAAATATGTAACTGGCAAGTCACCATATTTACATGCACATTAGCTGTATGTAGTCCTGCAGTGCATGGGAGTATTTGACATCAATCTATAAAGGCACTACTCTGAAAAACCAAACAGAGTTTTTGTAGCATACAACAAATCTCTTTAACAATAATTTACAAATTGGTGTCAAGAGCACTGCTGTTCTCATTTAAAAAGAGAAAATAGTTTTCAGTACAGCCAGCACACTAGCAAGTATCTGAAATATATTCAGTCTGCTATAGATGTGAATTGTGCTGTTGCAGAAGTTTCCAACTTACTGGTTAGCAGACATATTATGTCATTTTCTAAAATTTTGTGTGTGTATAATATGTAAAATTTCCATTAGTGTGAAAAAGAACTACTACTGCTACCCTGCATGTAGTGGAACCTTGTTTTTAAGTGCATGTAGGTACAGACTGGCACAAATGCAACCATGATTATTACTTTGAACTTTTTAACGCTGAAAATGAACAGAATTTAACACTGTCTATAACAGGTACTTGGATAACTGATGAATGAATGGATGAATGAATGATAGATTAGAGGTTGCATTTACCTGTGGATGCCATATGTAGCACATCCATACCTGTACACATATGTATACCCACTGTGAATTCAGAATGCTAGGACAGACTAGGTCACTCAGACTTGAGTATAATGACTTCTAATGGAAAATACAATGCCACTATTTGAAGGAGCAGTTTATCTGGCTATTGATGACACGGTATCATTTGTTGCCCTGACATAAAAGCTGATGTTTCTCAATTATAGTAGATGCTTTGCTGTGTCAGAAAGTCCAGTAAACATGATTATGTTCAGTTGTACTTAATAATTTTAATATAAGAAGAAATTAATTTAATCAAAACAATGCCCTAAACACAGTTCCTTTTTCTAGAGTGTATTTTCCACCTTGTAAAACAATTGTTATACAGACCTGTATAAAATCACATGGCTAGCTGCTTGTCCTCTTCTGAGACATTTATATGCTACTTAGCTTCA
This sequence comes from Protopterus annectens, assembly GCF_019279795.1. Lineage (NCBI taxonomy): Eukaryota > Metazoa > Chordata > Ceratodontiformes > Protopteridae > Protopterus > Protopterus annectens. Next base: position 102,172,502 of record NC_056734.1, read on the forward strand.
TCAGTGCACAGCATGCTAGGTTTACGTGACCTCTTGAAAGTCTTATAGATTGATAGGTTCTTGTTTCATACCAACCTTATAGCCTAGTGTGACTCGGGCAGCTTGACTACAGAGGCTCCAAGTTGGAACCTATGCATACCCAAGTACTTGTCTAGTTCCTTCTTGGAACCTATGCATACCCATGTACTTGTCTAGTTCCTTCTTGGAACCTATGCATACCCATGTACTTGTCTAGTTCCTTCTTGGAACCTATGCATACCCATGTACTTGTCTAGTTCCTTCTTGGAACCTATGCATACCCATGTACTTGTCTAGTTCCTTCTTGGAACCTGTGCATACCCATGTACTTGTCTAGTTCCTTCTTGGAACCTATGCATACCCATGTACTTGTCTAGTTCCTTCTTGGAACCTATGCATACCCATGTACTTGTCTAGTTCCTTCTTGGAACCTATGCATACCCATGTACTTGTCTAGTTCCTTCTTGGAACTTATGCACACCCATGTACTTGTCTAGTTCCTTCTTGGAACTTATGCACACCCAAGTACTTGTATAGTTCCTTCTTGGAACCTGTGCATACCCATGTACTTGTCTAGTTCCTTCTTGGAACTTATGCACACCCAAGTACTTGTCTAGTTCCTTCTTGGAACCTATGCATACCCATGTACGTCTTTAGTTCCTTCATGATAGTGACTGACAGTGGCAGCTATGGTAGAGAGCTTTTATTCCAAAGGTGAGGGAGAGACTGCATAATAAATCAGAGCCTCTGATTACTACTGTTAATAGAGATTTTAATAATAAATGTCTTTGCACATGCATTGATATTCCTTGCAATACTTTCTAGACAGAGTTTTCAAATAAGGAGTATGTTATGGCCTAGAGTATGATACATAGCTCTCCTCTCAGAAGCCAAGATAAGAACAATAAAAAGGATAGTTCCTTAAGCCTCTAGTGGGTAACTCAGGTCTCTTAAGTCCTTCAGTTCTTTTGGCTGAGATCTTTTGTACCCACTTAGATAAACTAGCTCATCCAAATGGTGTTCATAAAAACCTGGACATCTAAAGAAAAGATACAAAAAAAAGGCAGGAGGACCGAGTATTAACCTCTGGTACCAAGCTCGCAGCTTCTCTTAGTGTAGACATTTGGCCATCTATTTTTATTACTTGGGTTCTCCTGAAGAGCTACATGGATACCCATAAAAATCACTTAAGTAATAATTCTGACCTGAGTTTATTTTTGAGCTTATACTGGCATTAACTAAAAAGCTGCATGCAGCAATATTCCTCAGGGCAGGAGGAATACCTTGAAGCAGCCAGCCTAGTTAAGTAGACACTATCTGCTTTTAAGAAACCCATACTAATTCATATCTAACAGTAGTAAATTATCATTAGCCTTCTGAATTGGTTCCACAAGTACTTTTTCACAGTCCTACAGATGATGCTGTTGGTTCTGTTGGATCTGTAGATTATTGGACAAGCTGTAGACCCATCCTAATGGATATGGATAAGAAATGCTGTGGGCTCCTACCACTAGGGTTGGAGCCAGTGGTAATACATTTGTTTGGCACAATTTGTAGTGGATCTGTAGGGTTTTATTTAATATCTATAAAAACTTCTCTAGTAATATTGTTGCACCCATGGAACTGAGGTTTTAACAGAAGAAAAGATGGCAGGACACTGCTGCTGCTCAATAAAACTTTTAATAAAAACTTTAAAACAAGTAAACGAAGTAATCCAAATGCAGACAAAATGAAAAAAGGTTAGCGCTTTCGGGTTACACCCTTCATCAGACAACAAACACTGCATGCACATACTTTTTAAAAAGAGTCACAACCAATGAAAAGCTTATAGGTTAATGAAACACACGCCTCTTCAGGAGTGTGGGTTTTAAAGGAATAACATCATTTAAACCTGGGGGTAGGTGTGCCATTAAGTCTATAATCCATTTGGTTTCATCCAAGGCAGTCTGCAGCCTGACATCCCCCCCGATTATTCATTCTAATGTTAACTATCACTCTAAATGAAAAGCTATGTGTTGGATGTATGCATATATGCCTGTACAAGGCGTTGCTGTCATCCCTATTCCTTATACTTCCTAAATGTTGTAGGATTCTCACCTTAAACATATTTGTGGTCATGCCCACATAGAAACTGGGGCATTTTGTGCATTCAGCCAAATAGACCACATTTGAGGTCCTGCAAGTGGCTCTACCCTTAAAAACAACATTCTTCCCGGTGGTTCTATTTATGAAGTTAACCTCTTTATTGATAAAGCTGCAAGCTTTACATGTACCACATGGAAGTGTACCTGCCCTGCTCTTAAATGGCCTGCTCTCAGAGAGACTATTCTCCTTACATAAAATGTCACTCAAGTTCTTATTCCTTCTATATTGAAAATAAGGTCTGTTATCAATTAGCCCCTTTAAACTGGTATCACTGGTGAGGATGTTCCAGTTGTTGTTAACAATTCTACAGATGTCACTGATGTTGCTCCCATAGGTGAACAACAACTTGGTGCCTCTCTGTATGGTGGTATCCTGCACGGTCACTACGGGAGCCTGGGGCTGATTCCTATTGAGCCAAGGTCTAGATTTAGTCTGTCTATGGATCTTACCATTATCTATAACGTTCCTTACCATATTCTTCCCATAGCCTCTCTGCTCAAAGTGCCCCGTTAGATTCACTAACTCTTGTTCAAATTGCTTGTCATCTGTACTAATCCAGGAGACACGACTCACTTGCCCTCTAACAATGTTTGGGAAAATGTGGCGATGATGCATGCTGTCGTAGGACAGCAGGGTATTTTTCCAACAGTCTTTCTTGTGTAGGCTAGATGAAAAGCCTACTTGTTGTTGTGTGACCCTCACATCTAAAAAATCTATAGAGTGGTAAGATGTGTTCGCACTAAACTTAAGGAAGGTGGTGGTAGTATGTAGGTATGACAAAAAACTGTTAAACTTGTCATATTCTCCATTCCAAAGAATAAAAATATCATCTACAAATCTAACATACATCAAGATGTGATCCTTCCAAGTAGCATTTCCCAAAATATTCATCATTTCCCATTTTGAGAGGACAAGGTTCGCATAGGTATTGGCACAGGGTGTGCCCATGGCTACACCCTGTGCTTGCCTATACGTGGAGCCAGCTCCCAGAAAAACATTATTGTCCAGCACTAATGTTAACAGATCCCTAATGAGTTCTATTTTGTTCTCAGTGACACCCAAACCTGTCAAAAGTTCAATTATAGAGGTAATACCATAATCATTGTTGATCACTGTAAAAGACTGTTAATGTCTAGTGTCACCATAAGAACATTATCTACACTGGCAGGTTTGATAACATTCCCCAAGATCTGTAAAAAATGCCCTGTGTCTATCAGGATATTATCCATTTGTTGGATATAAGGTTTTAATAAAAAATCTATCCATATGGAGACATTTTCGGTTACCCATCCCCTGCCCGAAACAATCGGCCTAAGGGGTGGGTCATTCAAACATTTGTGCAGTTTGGGTAGTGCCTTAAATATTGGGATTACTGGTTTCTCTATCAGTAAAAACTGATAAGTCTCTTCAGTGATACTAAAGTTGTTCTTCAGGGTATTTAACTTCTTATGTACTTTATCAACTATATGTTTTACAGATACAGGATTAATCTCTATATAAGCCATATCATCTTGTAGCAAATGTTTTATTTTGTCATTGTACCATGTAGTGTCCATTAAAACAATAGCTCCCCCTTATCCGCCTTTTTTATTGTTATGGAAGCGTTGTTAGCTAATCCCTTCAAAGCTGTGGTCTGCTCTGTAGTTAAATTATAATATTTGGAAAAGAGACCTTCGGTATAATACTTGGCCATATCTTTCTCACAAGCACTCAAAAAAAGATGTAAGGTGGGTGAAAGCTGTGGTATAAATCCACTTGCTTTTTTAGGTACATTACAGTTAGATATATCATTACCAAACATGCTCTTCAGCATCAAGTTTCTACAAAATAACATGATGTCAGTAATTACCTCATTATGCATACAAGGATTGCTAGGCACAAAAGTTAGTCCCTTGTTCAAGACGAACAACTCGTCCGTGGTTAGACAGTGTGATGATAAATTATGAACAATGTTATTACAGAAGCCAGGAGTCATTGGAGAATCCTTCTCCTCTTCCCAGCCTCCCTGTCATCGCTCTGTGATCTTCTCCCGGCCCCTCTCTTCTTGATGGGCGCCGGTAAAAGTTCCAAAAAACGCTTACGTCCCTGCGATGCCTTGGGCCGTGCTCCAGTCCCTGCTGTAACCTCTTCCATATCTTGTGCAACAATCAACAGGACATCGTTCTCAGCCGTTGCAGAAGATGTTCCGACTTCGGTCATGCACTGCTGCCCAGTGCTACGCAAGCCGGCACTGTTGGTATCGATGTCCGGGATCAAGTGAGTGGAAAAAGTCCCGTTGTCAATGTCACCTCCCTGTGTGTGGTGAACGGGGGGTGAAAGTGGATCAACTGTGTCAGCAATGGTGTTACGTCGTCTGTTGATGACATGAGCAGGCTCTGTACGTCCTGCTGTGACGCCTGCTGCCATTGGCAACCCTGCTCGTTCTCTGGAGTCCCTGGAATGCCCAGTGCGTTCTGTAAAGGTGTGTGTCTCTCTCAACCGTTCATCTTGTGCTCTGGAATCCCTCTGATGCCGTGGATTTCTGGGCCAAACGAAGATGTTTCCTTTAGAGAAATCCTCATGATCCCTCTTGATTTTATTTAACTTATCAAGATGTAATTTCTCGGCATTGTCATGAAGTGCTCCGCATATCTGTTGTAAGCGTTGCTTACTTCTAGAGTCAGTAAAGTCACCCTCTAATTTGCACAGGAGGAGCTTCACCTCCTCATTTAACTTTTCCATTTCAGGTGCAAAGAAGCTAATAAGCAGTTCCATGTACTTAAAACTGGTGTCTATGTTTAGTGCCTGCCATTTAGCCAGCAATTCAGGGAAACGATCTCCTTGTGCCGGCATACACATGACTCTCATGCCTCTAGGTACAATGCCATATTCAAGGCAAGCTTCAAAATGAAATTTTTGCCACTGCAAACGTTGTAATTTATTCATTTTAAAGTTCAAATCTTTCAACAAGTCCTCAAATGTTTTATCAACAGGTGCAGGCATATCATTACTTCCTTTTCTATTTTTAGCTGTATCAAAACCCAAGTTAAGAAGCGGATTTAAAAAAGGTGTAAGAAGCTTCTTGGACCAACAACCATTTATCGGTCCAGATTCAGAAGCTCCAACAAGGGGGTTATTCAACTCACCCATAGTATCAGCAGCATGCATGGCTTGTAGGAAAAAAAGACAGCACCAAACAAAATGAATCCACTTAGCCTTGCCAAAGTCCTGCGAATCCAAAATAAGCAAAACAGAAGAAAAGATGGCAGGACACTGCTGCTGCTCAATAAAACTTTTAATAAAAACTTTAAAACAAGTAAGGGGAGTAATCGAAATGCAGACAAAATGAAAAAGGGTTAGCGCTTTCGGGTTACACCCTTCATCAGACAACAAACACTACATGCACATACTTTTTAAAAAGAGTCACAACCAATGAAAAGCTTATAGGTTAATGAAACACACGCCTCTTCAGGAGTGTGGGTTTTAAAGGAATAACATCATTTAAACCTGGGGGTAGGTGTGCCATTAAGTCTATAATCCATTTAGTTTCATCCAAGGCAGTCTGCAGCCTGACATCCCCCCCCCGATTATTCATTCTAATGTTAACTATCACTCTAAATGAAAAGCTATGTGTTGGATGTATGCATATATGCCTATACAAGGCGTTGCTGTCATCCCTATTCCTTATACTTCCTAAATGTTGTAGGATTCTCACCTTAAACATATTTGTGGTCATGCCCACATAGAAACTGGGGCATTTTGTGCATTCAGCCAAATAGACCACTTTTGAGGTCCTGCAAGTGGCTCTACCCTTAAAAACAACATTCTTCCCGGTGGTTCTATTTATGAAGTTAACCTCTTTATTGATAAAGCTGCAAGCTTTACGACAGCATGCATCCTCGCCACATTTTCCCAAACATTGTTAGAGGGCAAGTGAGTCGTGTCTCCCGGATTAGTACAGATGACAAGCAATTTGAACAAGAGTTAGTGAATCTAACGGGGCACTTTGAGCAGAGAGGCTATGGGAAGAATATGGTAAGGAACGTTATAGATAATGGTAAGATCCATAGACAGACTAAATCTAGACCTTGGCTCAATAGGAATCAGCCCCAGGCTCCCGTAGTGACCGTGCAGGATACCACCATACAGAGAGGCACCAAGTTGTTGTTCACCTATGGGAGCAACATCAGTGACATCTGTAGAATTGTTAACAACAACTGGAACATCCTCACCAGTGATACCAGTTTAAAGGGGCTAATTGATAACAGACCTTATTTTCAATATAGAAGGAATAAGAACTTGAGTGACATTTTATGTAAGGAGAATAGTCTCTCTGAGAGCAGGCCATTTAAGAGCAGGGCAGGTACACTTCCATGTGGTACGTGTAAAGCTTGCAGCTTTATCAATAAAGAGGTTAACTTCATAAATAGAACCACCGGGAAGAATGTTGTTTTTAAGGGTAGAGCCACTTGCAGGACCTCAAATGTGGTCTATTTGGCTGAATGCACAAAATGCCCCAGTTTCTATGTGGGCATGACCACAAATATGTTTAAGGTGAGAATCCTACAACATTTAGGAAGTATAAGGAATAGGGATGACAGCAACGCCTTGTACAGGCATATATGCATACATCCAACACATAGCTTTTCATTTAGAGTGATAGTTAACATTAGAATGAATAATCGGGGGGGGGGGGATGTCAGGCTGCAGACTGCCTTGGATGAAACCAAATGGATTATAGACTTAATGGCACACCTACCCCCAGGTTTAAATGATGTTATTCCTTTAAAACCCACACTCCTGAAGAGGCGTGTGTTTCATTAACCTATAAGGTTTTCATTGGTTGTGACTCTTTTTAAAAAGTATGTGCATGCAGTGTTTGTTGTCTGATGAAGGGTGTAACCCGAAAGCGCTAACCTTTTTTCATTTTGTCTGCATTTGGATTACTTCATCTACTTGTTTTAAAGTTTTTATTAAAAGTTTTATTGAGCAGCAGCAGTGTCCTGCCATCTTTTCTTCTGTTTTGCTTATTTTGGATTCGCAGGACTTTGGCAAGGCTAAGTGGATTCATTTTGTTTGGAACTGAGGTTTTAACCTTAGGGCAGACACAGTTTGGTTGACAGACTGAGGTTCATAGGTACTATTGTAAGGATAGCTTGTGCACTGGCCTACTAAAAGCTGAAGTAAATTTATTTGCAAGGATGTCTCTGATTTTCTGAGGTTCACAGCATTCTGACCTACCAACCTCTTTTGCTTCTTTAACTGTAAAAAGCTCCTTTATTGTTTCCTCAACTGTTGCAGAAAGTTATAAGAGGCTTTAGTGTGACAGATTGTGATTGAATGTTGTTTTTAGCTGAATTAGATCTGGATTCTAAACAGTTGAAATAGTTATAACGGTGAAACGAGCTTTCTTAAAAAATAAATATATGCTATTAACTATGGCTGTTTTCATCATTTATAACTAGAAGGTTCATAGTATCATCTTTGTCAGTTATACATAACACAAACTATCAAAAATGTATTTACAAGTGAACTAGATTCTAATTTTTCTTATCAACTGAAAACTTTCCACTTGATGTACAAGAAAACACTGGTCCTAGTTAAAAAAGTAAGATTTGTGGCAGTCATGGTGTTCTGTAAGGAAAAGGCTTCACTATTAGTTTGGAGTAGCATGTAGAAACATGTATCAGGACCACTTATGAGAAGGCAGAGCAGCTGTAAGATGGGGTACACGTTAATAACAATGTGTCGTTACTGTTCTGACTTACCACCGTTCCAATGAAAAGCTCGACAGCATCTCTGAGTAATGTATTGTATCCTAATGCTAACTAGCAAATTCCTCTAGTATAAGTCTCATGAAGCACAGAGCACTGGAGCCACAACTTTGTAAAAAAATAAATAAATAATTTTACTATTCCACACAAAAGTGCTAATGTAAATTCGGACTAGTCTGCTTGATACAGTGTTTAAATGCTATGAACATGTTCTTCATGCAAGGTCTTGTAGTCCATGGAAGTCAGTCCACAAACAGCCTGTCTGTCCTTAGGCTGTTACAATGATAAATTGCAGCTTCTTGCCCTGTCTGGCCTTCCTCTCAGCTTCATCAGGCACAGAGTTTACCTCAGGCCACTTCCACAATGAGGCCCTCTTGAACCATCACACTCCACAAAAAAAAAAATACAAAAAATATTATGTACTGCCAGATAAGCTAAACGAATTTCATTAGAAATTCAGCAGTATAACAGGCATATATTATCCTGCATAGCTAATAGTGACAAATATACAAAAGGGTTTATTAACAGGTGCCATATTTATATATCTGGTGTCTTTGCAACTGGTGACTGCTGTGTTATACTGCAAATGTTCTTTTAAGTAAAGACTGACAGACACTATTCTCCACTGGGTCAGCAGTTATCTACATAACACAGCCTTCATTGTGACAGCTGTCACTTCCATAATGTACTATGCTGTACAGATATATACTGTGCAATATGTAACACTCACTGCTTTATTGTATTGTGCTATCTGAATAGTCTGTATTAGTGCTATTAGTTCAGCTGCAGTGCAAACTTAGGTTATGACTAATAGGGGATCTTCTGATAAGTACACCCCCAGTTATTAAATGTAAAATACATAAAAATGGGCAGTTTTGGTTACTGATTGCATGTTTGGGAGGGGAGGGGAGTTTCCTAATTTGGGACAGTGCTAAGGTTTTCCTGAAATTGGAGAATGACCATTTCCCTTATTCAGTGAAAATTATCCCATTAAAAAAGATAGTTCAGAATATAACCGTCTAAGTTGCAAAGTAACTTAGTAGGATTAATGCGGCAATATGGCCCTGTTATACTAAGCAGAATTACAGTAGACTGGATTTTGATTATTTGGATGCAAAGGCAATTAAATTAAAATCTATAAGTGAAACTCTGTCAAGCTGGGAACACACATACACACACACACACACACACATATATATATATATGTGTGTGTGTGTGTGTGTGTGTGTGTGTGTGTGTGTGTGTGTCTGTGCTTTCCCTACAATCTGTCAAGAAGTCAACATTTTGTAGTAAAAAAAACAGCAGGTGCAGATGATTGAAAATCAGCTGATCACACTTAACTGGCTTTTTTTCAGTAAAAAATCATGGTGTAATAAGGACTGGGAAATTTCCCCTTTCCTCACTTTATTGCATTCTCAGAGTTGGTATAAATATAATTCACAAAGGGTGTAGAGGGTGCAGGGGCCTTGTCTCCTGGCAAAAAAAGTATAACTGTTTTAAATGTACGAAAGCCATTCCAAATGTTGATACTTTGATCATCTGTCCTAGACTCTCTTTCTCTCTGTGCAATTTATTTGAGGCATTCTGCTTAAGTAACTAGTCCTGTAAAACAAAATATTGGAAGGGTCTGATTGTACAGTGATTAGTGTAGGTGAGAAGAGTGCAAAATGAACAATAAGCTGAGAATCTACCAAATTAGTAACTTAATAGAAGATTGGTCCCTTTTTAAACATGAGTGGAAATTATGTATGACATTAACTCTACAAAAAGAAGGCTATTGAAGAATGTTGGAATAAAATAGTCTCCTTTTCTGAAAGCTTATTTAAAAACATTCTAGTCTTTAGTGAGATGTGGGTCAAAAAACACCTGCCCATCCAATATTGATGGAATACTAGTATATGAATTATAAACACTTATAGGGAGAAAACAAATCTGAAAAATGGAAGGAGGATGGGTTATGTTTCACCTTTTCAGATAATTATATAATTACATCACCAAGACTGGCTACTGCATTAGACTGAATGTTTGAAAAATAAGAAGTCTCCTGGTTTAGAAACTATTCCAGGTGTTAAAAAGATTTATTGGTAGAGAACTTTAAACCTATTTTTAAGAGCTGGAGCTGTCATTTAAGATTCCTATAAACTTGGCATAGAGGGATTATTGTTCTACTTTACAAAAATAGAGATACAATTACTACTATGTGTAACTATAGAACAAGTTTATTAGGATAACTCTATTAATATCTTAGATAATATAATTAAGGGCAGATTAATCACAGAAGTAAAGGAAATGAAAATAATTGTCCCTCTACAGTTCTGTTCTTGGCAGAGTGTTTCAGTAAGCCAGATAGTATTGATATTAAATCAGGTTATTACTAAATAAACAAAATTAGAAGTTGAACAATGTTTACATTATTTGTGAACTTTATTTCCATTTACTGCATTGAGCGTTACTATTACACTCCAAAACTGGTAAAAAGTTAAACTTGTTAAGGATCCCTAGCACAAGGTCTAGTCTTAGCAGTGTTTAGACATGCTTAACAAAAGCTTGTTAAGTCATCCAAGCACTGTTAAGACTGGGTCTCATCCAATGGACTAACAGTGGACAGTGCAACAGCAGCAGAATGTAAAACACTATTTTACAAGCTGTTAGATGCTTTGTTCTGCAACGCTTCTTTGACCTAGTGGTGCATTCCTCTGACTCTAGTGCACAGGGTCCTGGGTTCAGTACTTGGCAACAGTGTCTTTCCACTCCACAAGGGGGGATCCACCTTGAATCCTGGTAACTACCGCCCCATCAGTCTGACAAGCCTGATCTGCAAGGCTATGGAATGTATTATCATGGAACTTATAAACAAAGACATTGGCAACCTTCAAACACTGGACCCCACGCAGTTTGGGTTTGTGAAAGGTCGATCTTGTATCCTGAACCTGATTGACTTCTTCGAATCAGTCTCCAGAGCCGTGGACAAGGGTAAGGTGGTCCACACAGCCTATCTGGACCCTGCCAATGCCTTCAACACCATCCCCCATTCTGGAATCATAGATAAACTTACTAAGCCGGGCATTAATCCCTACGTCACTTGATGGGTTGCCAACTGGCTTACTGACAGAACCCAGACCAAAAGTAGTCGACTCCAAATCCAGCTCCAGACAAGTGACAAGTGGAGTACCTCAGGGTTCAGGCCTGGGACCGCTCTTGTTTGGCATCTACTTCTCTGAAGTACAGGCCATCACTAAGGGACTCTGGCTAACAAAGTTCACAGATGACTGCAAACTGGGAGCCATTATTGAATCCCCAAATGATGCGGATATTCTACAAAAGGGCCTTACAGAAACAGATGCTTGGTGCCAGAGCCATGGACTCAAGCTCAATGCTAAGAAATGTATAGTTATCCCCTTTGGGAAAAAACATGTACCCATAAATTACCACATAGGTGGCAGTACACTAAACACCAAAATTGTGATAAGAGACTTAGGGACACAGGTGGACAGTGGTCTCACCTTCGATAACCGCATCACCACAACAGTCAGGAAATCCTTCTATGTGGCACATCTCATCACTAAGGGCTTTTCATCCAGAAAAAAGGTGATCATTGTCCCACTGTACTCATCCCTCATTAGACCCATTATAGAATACAATGCCCCATTTGGTATGTACCTCTCACGAAATCTGCAACAACTGGAAAAGCCACAGAAATACCTCACTAAAAGAATCACAGGCCTAAAGTAGATGCCCTATGCTGACTGTCTAAAAAACTCCACCTATACTCTGTCACATATCATCTACTCAGAGGCGATCTCTGCTTAACATACAAGGCCATGTCAAACCCAGAGCTGTTGGACATGCTTTACTTAAAGAAATCCCAATCTCCCAGAGACATATGCTCCAGGGATCTAAACCTTGTCATCACAATGAACAAAACATGCTGGAGGAATAGTTTCCTGACCCAGAGACTCCCCAGACTCTGGAATAGACTGCCCATACATGTCAAGTAGAGTGCCTCTTTGGCCCTCTTTAAAAGGAACCTTGATAACTGGATGGGACATAGGAAATTCAGCCCAGGGATCATGTCAGTCACCCTGCTAGACAGGGGTCCAGGGAAGTAAATACTGTGAGAAGAAATAGCCAGGGAATTGTTATGGCTAGGTTTGTATAGGTCTCCAAACTCATAATTAAGACCAGACCAAGTTTTCAAAACTGGAAAGGCTTGAATGGAACGCCACAAAACAAAACGTGCAACGCTCATCTTCTTTTCAAAAACAGAAACAGTTTTAATGAAACAACCATAAAATAAAAACAGGTAATTTCTTAGCGCTTTCACCCATATTAAGAGAACAGGCTTCTGCAGAGATAATCCATTACAATTACTAAATGCTCTAAAGTGCTTTTAAACCAAGAATGTCATGTACACACCTCCATTTCCAACTAATCATAAACTGTTAAAATCATGAATGCGTTAAAATCATTCGTATTCATAAAAATCTTTTGAAACACACTACATCATTAAAAAATACAGTGTCACTAATTCACTCTTAATACCCAAACATATTCTTATTTAAAAAAAACTTATTTTTCAAAGAAACGAGTTCTTTTAAAACCAGAACCAATAATCATAACATGAAAATAGTGGCATGAAAATGTTAACATAAAAATATTGACATAAAAATGTTTTGTATTTTATATATATATTGTATAAATCTCTTATGCTACCCCTGTATTAATGTATATGTTTACCATTTAGAACCAAATCTAACCTCAATAACAAGTACTGAAGTAACATATACTAAAACTTAAAACTAAACTAAGACCTTAAAGTCCTTAAATCAAATGCAATAAGATTTCAGTTTTAAAATACTCGTAATAGAAATAAGGTTGTTGATACCTGGGGGCTTTGAGGCATCAAGTCTAAGTTGCCACAGACATTCTTTGACTTCTAACAATGTCTTAGCGTCGCCTCCTCTATCATTATCTAAGGTTTTAACACAGTCATGATTTTAACAGTTTATGATTGGTTGGAAATGGAGGTGTGTACATGATGTTCTTGGTTTAAAAGCACTTTAGAGCATTTAGTAATTGTAATGGATTATCTCTGAAGAAGCCTGTTCTCTTAATACGGGTGAAAGCACTAAGAAATTACCTGTTTTTATTTTATGGTTGTTTTATTAAAACTGTTTCTGTTTTTGAAAAGAAGACAAGCGTTGTACGTTTTGTTTTGTGGCGTTCCATTCAAGCCTTTCCAGTTTCGGAAACTCGGTCTGGTCTTAATTACGAGTTTAGGCTTGTATAGGGCCTAGGGCCGATAGCCTAGTACCAACTTATGAATCAATGAACACTTAAAAACAAAAATTGTGGCAGAACAAAGTATCTAACAGCTTTTAATAACAATAGTTCTACAGAGGGGTGCTTTGTTTTTGCCTGCTATCTCTCTAACAGTGCTTAGTGCTTTACTTTGAAAGATGGTAAAACACTCTTGTGTTTCTACACTTTTTTTTTCTGTAACTAGTAATACACAAAGCAGTTAAAGCTCCTTAAACTACTATCATGATCGAGTCTCCAGTCATAACAATGACATGGATCCCCAGATTCTCCTGTCAAGCACACAATAAGCTGGTTATGGTTAGAGACCCAATGAAAATCCTTGATGTTTGAAATGGTAAACAAAAGGAAATTATAGGAAATCATATGTGAGTATCATATTTTAATGGATTCATGTTATCAGCGACCTTTACCACCAAGCATGGATTCAAATAAGGCAGAGTGATTGTAGAATAGAAGCTAAAGGGATATAGTAGGAAATGAGAGTGTGACAAGGCTGTCTTCTAGTCCTCTTTCTTTTTTGTCTGTATATAAATCCAATAATGGTTATTCTGGCTGACAGTAATATGAATCTTCCAGAATTTCTCAAATGGAGAGTGGGAACTGTGGTATATGAAAACGATATTAAAGTGTATTGTTTATCAGGGAATGGACTTCAGAAAAAAATGACAAAATAAGTCAAGCACTATGGTTAAATATAAGGATGACGATAAAATGAAATTGATAAGTGTTTAAAAATAAAAGTTGAGTTAAACAATTTTGGAAGATTAATGTCTGTCATTACCCACAAACTTACACCTATGTATCTCTTGGGGAAAAATATCCATAAACGGAAAGGGTGAAGAGAATACAGAGCAGTTCAGTTATAAGGGTTTGCCAGGGCCTTGAATGGCGTACTAATATGTACTGATAGGTATGGTGTTCACTCGCCAGCAGTTTTGCATAAGTTGATTAGATAACAGATAATACCAAATGTCTAGCCAGACAACAGATCATTCCAAAGGTTTATATATGATGGAGGCTTGGGGCTCAGCTAATAGAAATACCAATATGATAAATTCAGTTGGTCATCTGTTTCAAAATGATTAAAATTACCTGAATAATTTCCCAAACTATATTTGAGAAAGAATTCAGACTGTAACACCCACTGGCATATGAAAGTTGTAATATAAATGTTATTTATTTATTTATTTATTAATTTCCATTTGTTTACTGGGAGTGTCCGACTGGGCCTATGAAGGCCGTTTTTCAGTGGAGACCTGGGAAGAAAAACTCCACAAATACAAAACAGAACAAGTACAAAAGGCATTTTGAGAAATACATCATACAGAATAAAATAAAATAAACTATACAATATAAAATGAATGAAATGCATAGAGTCTACAATATGAGATATATACATACTCGAGCCATCTGGAGAGAATTGAGGTAAGTTTAAAATACAAGAAGTGGCATTGATAAAAAATTAGTAGAGGAGAAATAGAATTAATAGACTATTAGGACTTTTAGGACCAGCTAGAAGAAAAAGATGAAGGGGGAAGGAGTGGTATTGACAGGTAGAAACATAGAGATGAAATACGAATGCAGTTAAGGGAGAAAAAACAGGAGAATTGGGGAAGGAGAAGCTTATGAAGGGAGAGAGCAAGTAAAAAAAAGTAGTGAACTGGTCAAGGGTGTGCTAAGATTTGTTAATCAGGTTTCATACAGGAGCAGCGCCAAGTGTTAATGAGGTTTTCCTTGAGTAGTTGTTTGAATTTAGAAGTATTATTAGAGTTGAGTGTATTCTGGGGTATTTCATTCCAAGTTTGGGCAACTTTGTATGAGTATAGGGAATCACCATAGCTATTGTTAAAGTTACCGACTTTCAAAAGCATTTTATTAGAAGACTTTAGTGCTCTACTGCAAGAGTAGGGCTGAACTACATTACTAATGGAAGGGCAGTTATCAGGGTGAGACACAGTGGAGTTGTGTAAATACAAGGTGGTTAAGGTTAACAGGTTGGGAACTTCAGGCCAGTTGAGTTGGTGTGGAATATTAAAGTGATGAGTTCTTGCAGGTAGGTTGGAGGCAAATCTAGTCACTTTATAGTAACAGGAGTCTAATTTAGATAGGTTGCATTTTCTTAAATTAGTGAAAACAGGTGAAGCATATAAGAGGGTAGATAAAAAGTGGGTTCTACTGATGGCGAGTCTGATGGAATCAATCAGGAAGGGCTTTATTCTATACAAGGTGCCAAGTTTGAAGTATACTTTCATGATGACAAGGGCTAAGTGTTTATCAAATCTGAGGTCATTAGCTGTGGTAACACAGAGTAGCTTAGTTTGATCGACTGATTAAGTAAGGGTGTTATTAGACGAGTAAATAGTAAAGGAAGTAGAAATTATGGGCGTTTTTTTTTTGCAATTGCAGAAGAGCATTAATTTTGTTTTGGAAGGTTTAAGAATCAGTTGTGAGTTGTTAAGGTATTTTTCTATGTCCAGGAAGTATTGTTGAGTTTTGTTGAGTAATGCAAGTAGGGATGGGGCTGTGCTAATAAGTGAGGAATCGTCTGCATCTTGAACAAGTGTAGCATGCTGAGTGGCAGTGTGTAGTCTATTTGTGTGTATCATGAAAAGAAGGGGACCGAGAATAGATCCTTGAGGTACACCAACAGAGATAGGTAGAAAGGAACATAATTTGTTTTTCCATCTTACTGCTTGTTGGTGGTTTGTCACATAACTGATGAACCAGGAAAGAGTTGAATGGCAGAGGTTAAGGAGGGCAAACTCAGAGATAAGCTTTTTGTGGGATACAGTATCAAAGGCTTTGGATAAGTCAAGAAATATGGAAGAGGTAAGAAGCCCATTGTTTCTATGTTCACTCACAGCATTTATAAAACTGATTACATCAGTTGTTGAGCTATGTTTTCAATGGAAACTGTGTTGAGTGGGGGACAGTGGATTCTTTTTCAGGAGGTGTTTGACGAGTTGAGAGTGAACACACTTTTCCAGAATTTTGGTTAGTTGGGAGAGAATGCAATGGATCTGAAGTTAGAGAAATTGCTAATGGATTAACCGTATCAAAGGTTTCTGTCTTGTATATTATGTATGCATCATGAGAAAATCAGACTGCATAATCATAATGTGCATTATGACACCTGGTCAGTGCAAGCAAAAAAAAAGGGTGAAATGAATTATTCAAGCAAGTTTTTGATAATTTACTGACACTGCTGAGATAGTAGAGAAAAATAATAAATATTTCCTTATAATATAAAACCAGAAATGGAAGGAAAAAAATAATCTTTGTATTATGAATAAGATAAAACCCCATTAAAGATAATATTTAAAGGCACAAAACAAACACTTGTTTTTGCACAAAAATGTGTTTGCATGGCATGCAAACATTTTTTGTGTCATGTCAAAACAAAAGTTTGTTTCAAAGACATTTTTGAAAAATTAATTAAAAAAACTGCTTCCAAACAAGGAAGTCTAAGTGAACCCAACCATATTAGAGCATTAATATGATGTGTGAGCAGGGGATGTTTATGTCAGTTTGGACTCCAGTTCTAATTATGCTGAATTAGTATGTGTAAATAATTGTGAATCACTTATGTAATTGCCAGTCTGTTAAATTAACAATCTGGCAAAAATAAATAAATAAAAATAATCACTAGTTAGTAAATACGCCTCATTAATAATTTTAATAGGTTTTGATCAAAATGATGACCTTTGACCAGCCACAATCAAATAATATCCAAAATACTGCAGGAAGTTAATCTGGGATGTAAACAGTGAGCAGAAAACTTTGTTTATTTATGTTGGTGGGAGAAGTTTGCTGAAATTCTGCAGTGAAGCTTAATGGCAACACTGTGTGACCCTCGCATCAATCTGCTATGCCTTTTGTACAGCATAATCCTCAGGGCCCACACATTCGTCTCACCAACAGTAGTGACTTCATATTACTGATCATGAGGACTGATGCATTTCAGTTCTGAAGCAATGCTCTATAAAAAGCAGGATTAACTTTTGTTAAAAATCTCAGTGATGAGAACATTCCAGTTGTACATTTCACTTCTGATTGCCATTTTAATCATATTCAGCTGCAGAGTACAGTCCCTAACAGCTACTTAACAGTGCTGTATGATATATGCAGATGAACACAGCATAATGAAGTGACAGGAATTGGACAAGGATGAAAGGGATGAAAAATGCAAGGGAAAGGAAGGAGACAGATATAACAAGCTGCATCATAAACAATTATCTCTAAATCTTGTAATTCACCCGCAATTTCTGCCTTATTATCTAGTTGCAATTTCTGCTTTATTATCTATCCCCAAGAATGTATTATGTATTAAACTCTCAGATATTACAATGTCTGCTTTTTATTGTTTTTTTTTTTTTTTGGAGGGGGGGGGGCTCCTCATCAGTTTCTCAAATTAAGTGCTTTGAAATGCACTTTAAAATGAAGAAAATGTTGTTCAACAGTGAATTCAGAAAGCCATTTCTATAGTTTGGAGAAATAAATCTCTGACTAGGGCCCAGATGGGTCAAGTTTAACAAGCAGTGAAGGAGCAGGAAGTGGGTCATCAGACTTGAGTGGCTAATGTTGGCTCACTCACTTCAAGAGGAGGAGCCACAGTTAGTCCAGGGGAAAGGGCCATTACTTGCACTTGCACAAGATGGGACAGCATGTGTGGTAGGACACAAATATCTGCAAGGTAACATGGGAGCCAGAACAGGAATGTTAGGGCTACGTGCAAAACATCCCAATTCCTACTGCAGATGATGGCAGTACTCCTGGCTCCTGACTCTTGACCTACTCTGGGGAAAGAATTGGCCAATAGAGAGCCTGGGAGGCTAGATGGAGAGCCTGGGGACCAGGACAAAAAGGGCATTAATACAAACTTTTACAGTACATTTTTTCAAAGGAGTCAAAACCCCCACATAACATTATGTACCCTTACTAAAATATAATAAAATCTGAGCTCTGTGTTTCTTGTAGAATAAAGATATTTATTTATTTATTTATTTATTTATTTATTTGCATTTCTTAAACCAGAAAAGTCCAGCTGGAAATATAACCCCTCTTCAGCAATAGCCCAGGGAGAAAAGCTCTGTTGATTGAAATATCATACAGAAATACATACAGTAAAACTGCATAGTAAAAACTTACATTGAGTTAAAGATGAACAGTAATGCATTGCTATAAGTCCCTGACAGTTGGCAAAAAATAGAGTATAACTATAAAAAAATATTATTAAATAACATAAAAACATAACAGTTAAAATAGGTGTGGATAAATACAGAGTAATATGGCACAACTTAGTTATTCGGGGAGCTATGTACAATGTATGCAGTAGGTAAAGAGAATATATCCACACCTCCAGGCTAGTTGCTCAGCACAATGCATCCGAGGTTATCCAAATGCAACTAACTCTGGGCAAAACTGCAATCCAAATTGTAGCTTGCTACAGATCCCCCACCATGCCCCAGGATTCCAACTCCTCTTTTCTTGATGTACTGGAAAATATTAGGGTTCAACCAAACACCCTAATAATACCCCACCATTAACTGGGAAAACTACTCGTGTACCAACTCCTTAGCTCAATGCTTTCTGGAATACATAAACTCCAATGCCCTGGATCAACTTATCCACACCCCCACCAGGGTCAACAATATCCTAGACCTAGTCATCACCAACATGAGTGACCAGTGTTCCACACCTGAAGTCAACTCCTCATTGGTCCGATCTGACCATAAGCTAATCATCTTGATATCCACATCCTGCCTCCCCCTCCATTAAGGAAACCACAGTAAAAAATGTCTCCAAAGCCAACTTCATGCTTCTTAAGACAGAAGAGGTGAACTTCATGACACCCATGCAGATGGACAATACAGTTACAACTGTTGAATCCTACACAAATGTACTCTATAAGGACTTACACAGTGCATGGATCGTTCTATCCCAAACAGAACCAAGACGCTATCCTCCAAAAAAAGGAAGCCAATCTGGTGATCCCCTGCCATAAACAAACTGTACAACAGAAGGAAAAAACTGTTACAAAGGAGATTAAAATCCCATGAGTGGAGGAGCTCCTAGGTCAGCCTCAGTAAGAAGCTGAGATCCCTTATAAGATCCTCCAAAGCTAGCTACGAAAACAAAATCACCACTAATTCCAAGGACAACCACAAAGTATTCTATAGCTATGTCAAGAATCACGATGGCATCACCCAGATCTGCTCTGAGTTACAGCACAAAGGCACGAAAATTACAGAACCAACTGATATTGCCAACATCCTAGCAGATAGGTTCAGTGCTAACTTTACCCCCCTCTCACCCCCTAAAGGGCCCATATCTCTACAGGAAGAATGCAGAGTCCCTGTTATCAAACCTGTGCAAAAAAAGGAAAAAAAAGACAAAAACACAGCATCCATGGGACCGGACAACATCCCAGGCTGCGTTTTACACGAACTTCAGAACGAACTGGCTCCCCACTTAAGCACCATGTTCAGTAATAGCCTTGCATCAGGCTTTGTGCCCACTGAATGGCACATAGCAACAGTTATCCCACTCCACAAAGGAGGAGCCACCACTGATCCTGGAAACTATCGACCTATTAGCCTGACGAGCCTGATCTGCAAGACCATGGAACGTATCATCATGGAACTCATAAACAAAGACATTGGTAACCTCCAAACTCTGGATCCCACCAAGTTCCGGTTTGTGAAAGGCAGATCATGCCTCCTGAACCTGACCAACTTCTTTGAGGCAGTCACTAAAGCCGTAGATGAGGGTAAAGTGGTTCACACAGCCTATCTTGACCTCGCCAAGGCTTTCGACACCATCCCTCATTCTGGAATTATAGCTAAACTCACTAAACTAGGTATAAATCCCTACATCAAAAGATGGGTTGCCAACTGGCTCACTGACAGAACCCACACTGTAAAAGTTGCAGACTTCAAATCTGACCTCAAAGCAGTGACAAGTGGAATACCACAGGATTCCGTTCTGGGACCTCTCCTGCTTGATATCTACTTCTCTGAAGTTCAGGCTAACACAGAAGGCCTCTGGCTAATGAAGTTCACAGATGACTGCAAACTAGGAGCCATAGTCAAGTTCTCAAATGATGTGGACATCCTACAGAAGGGCCTCGCTGAGACAGATGCCTGGTGTCAGAGCTATGGCCTCAAGCTCAATGCTAAAAAGTGCAGTGTCATCCCCTTTGGTAAAAACTCTGTACCCATGAACTACCACATAGGCAGCAATCTACTTAACACCGAATGCGTGATAAGAGACCTTGGGACCCAGGTGGACAGTAGTCTCTCCTTTGATAGTCACATCGCCACAGTAGTCAGGAAGTTCTTCTATGTGGCACACTTCATCATAAAAGGGTTCTCATCCAGGAAAAAAGAGGTCATTGTTCCCCTCTACTCATCACTCATTAGACCCATTATAGAGTACAATGCCCTTTTTGGAATGTATCTCACAAGACATCTGCAGCAACTGGAAAGGCCACAGAAGTACCTCACAAAGAGGATTACTGGCTTCAAAGAAATGCCCTACACTGACTGCCTCAAAAAACTCCAGCTTCACTCCGAAGCATATCGCCTACTCTGAGGCGATCTCTGCCTAACATATAAAGCTATATCAAACCCAGAGCTGTTGGACATGCTACACCTCAAGAAATCCCAATCCCTCTGAGCTACACACTCTAGGGACCTAAACCTTGTCACCACAATAAACAGGACATGCTGGAGGGATAGATTCCTGTCCCAGTGATTTCCCATACTCTGGAACAAACTACCTATCTATATCAAACAAAGCTCCTCATTAGCACTCTTCAAGAAAAATCTTGATGAGTGGATGGGAAATAGGAAATACACCCCGGGGATCACTTCTGTGGCTCTGCTCGACAGTGGCACAGGAAAATAACTTTCTTGGGTGGCGTAAGCCAGGGAACCTTGTTGGCTAGCCTTACGTAGGCCCTTGGGCTGATAGCCTAGTACCTACCTATGAACCTATGAACCTATATCCCACCAAAGAATCTCACTTTAATGAATATGGCCACAAATTCGGGCTTCACAAAGACTAGACAACACAATTTTTTTATTAAACGTACCACTGCTCAGGAATCTAGTTATAAGTCTGCTCTACTTTTATAGTTACTCATTAATATCATTCCACCCCTCTCTCTTACTGCTGTTCTCTTTCATTCTTTCTGTCTGAAAATATAAAAACAATTTAGTTATCATTATTTTTATTCAAATGTTTCTTAATACAGTTGAAATTTTACTAATGTCTTTTACTGAACCATTAAGGGAATCAGTCCCTGTTCTTAACATTCTGGATTGTACATAATCCTTCTTTAGAAGACAAGTAAATCTGAAAGACACAGGCCATGCCATAAGGATATTAATTCAGAAATAAAATAAAGGCAAAGAGAACACTCAGAATGAAGAGCAGAACTTGAAAATCTTCCACAGCAAGAATGTAATTAGTCCTTCCATAAATAAGAAGCTGTGATACAGCAGAAGGCCTATATGTTTTCAAGAGTGAGTTAGAGTGTATCGGTGTGTGTGTGTGTGTGTGTGTGTGTGTGTGTGTGTGTGTGTGTGTGTGTGTGTGTGTGTGTGTCCGAATGTGAATTGTGCCTGTGCATCTGTTTGTGTTTTTGTGTGCATATTTTGTGTGTGTGTTTTTTCAGCACAGATGAGCATGTGTAACATCAGCTTCAACTACGAACTACCCAGTCGTGTAAACCAAGTAATGATCTGAGGCTGAGTCTATGCTTGGATTGTCTACAGCATGTGTAGTTGTGCTGTAATGGACTCATTTGCCTTGGACAAGGAATGCACAGCATTGTGTGGGACATTTTAATAGTGATACAACCTGGGAGCAGGAGCTGCTGCTTTTGTGGAACTGTGCAGCCTGCTGCTGGTGATAGTTTACAAAAGTGGGGTTCCAGACTGCTACTCTTCCTGAACTTGGCAGCCCTGCATGACTGGCACACTTTTATGTCACTGTGAATTTCAGAAAGTTGCTGAGCTGCTATTCTTGGGTCATAAAGTTGTTTTTTCAGTGAGTTGCATTCACAATTCACAATTGATTTTTTACACCTCCAAATGTGCTAGAAGGACACACTGTTTGATCTTAATGGTTCTTATTTGTTTGCTTGTTGGTTTGGGCACTCATTTCTTGCATGCTATTGGAGTACATTATGTCTGCCACCCTTTTACAAGACAAAAAACGATATAGAGGACTGAACTACAATTTGAGTGCAGTATCTAATGATTAAAAAGCAATAAACATCAACATTACGTTGAAATGAAATACAAGTTGAAAGCTATAGCCAAGATTTATAAAGAACATGACAGTGGTCTCAGTAGGCTATAGAGTCTGACCGGCCTAATATTTCCATGAGAGACCACATCAGCAGATACGCTCAAAATGTTCACTTACTGGTTAGCATCATTCATCCAGTATCCTTTAGTTCCAGAGGCAGCCAGAGTCCATAACTCTGCTGCATTGTTCAGTACCCATAATGCACAAGGCTTCTACTGACCTGAGTTTCAGTTTTCTCAGTTCTTTATTCAGAAATTCCCCATTTCATAAAATGAGAACATCAGCATTTAACCTTGCTCTTAAACCTTATCAAAAGGCCTATGTTCTATTCAGCAATTGTTTTTGTTTGGAGACCATCTCTCGTATGTAGGCATCACCTAGTACTTTTTTTCATCAGTCCTCAGTTATCCCCATCACCATACCTTCAGCCAGTGTTTCTTACAAAAGATCAAATATTGTAAATACTTAAAGCAATATTCACTCTGATTGGCTTGTTTGTTACAGCTGCAACATTACTGTAGTACCCCTACACCTAAATAGTATTATTGATTATCACCTGCAGTAGCTATTGTTTTTTCTGATGCATTTAATGCAGTGAATCATTTGTTTTCTTTTGAGTCAGATGTTCAAAACTTAGTTCCCTAGGCCCCATTACCCATTGCTGCCTTGCCTTGGCAACATTGAAGCATATTTTTACCAGGCACTGTTGATTACAGGCTATGATGCATTGACAGGCTCATGAATATTTCCTGGCTGACTGTGATAATTGCCATAATCTTCTGCCTCACAAATAGTACATGACTGTAATAATTGCCTGCATATTCACAATTTCTGCCCTTCAGAACCTATTGCTTACATAATTATGCTAATTAGCTGCCATTAACTATCTAAACATAAGCACTTGACTTGGTGCTAAATAATAATAATTTTGCAGTAAAAGAAGTCTGATATTTATTGCCAGATATTCAAGCTTGCTGTTGCCATTATAATTTTGATTATTTAACTGGTATACTTACTTAATTTGCATTATAACCTATGCATCTGTATTTTGATTACTATCTCTATTTCAGTTTGCAGTTGCATATGACTTTTTGTTATCTGTCCCATTGCCACATACTATCTCTGTTCTCTTCTAATATCTGTTTTCACACTCTTACTTCACCGTACAATTTCTAACCCATAGCTACATCAAGCATCTTAAAAGGCTGACTTTCTGAGCTCCCCTTTAACCCAATCATTACTCTTCTGTGGAGCTGCTACTCCCTCAGGAGTTTACATCCCATACTATAGTTTTATATTTTTTTTGTAATATGCCTGTGTTAAATATTCACACTAATTTGAAGCATACTTTCCTAGAATAGCTTATTGATTCTTTCTCCCCTTACTCTTGAAGCAGGATTACTTTTAACCAGAGTCAAGAGACTAGCAGATTGCCCTTCTCACCAAGATATATTGGATATGTTGTTTTGTCTCCCTGTGGGTAGACACCAGCTTTCTCCTTTTTTTACTTTCAGCCTTTCTATAAACATTAACTAGGCTGGATGTGCTGTCAGTTTTTTTAAGTGTCCTTGTAAAATTATTACATGTATGGCTGCTCTCTGTGAAATAAATATTGGCACAACTAATCATATCCAGAGCTCTCAAGGCCTTACCACCAGACTTACTTTTCATGGACTAAAATAGCCTGCCTTAGAGGTGGAAATTTAACTAACCAAATATATAATAGGTCAAGATGAGAGCTATGTCTCAGTGGAAAACTTCTATCAGATCTGTTGTGAAAGAAACATATTAGCAATGTGTAATGGTGGAGCATGCAGGTCAACAATATATGACCACACACACCGAGGCATACTGCTCCATAAAATCTTTTTACTCACATTTGTTGAATCCTTCCCAGTCACATCACTCAAACCCCTTAAACACTTTTACTCTTAGGTGTACTACATTGCATACCAAATGTTCAACATCCCATTTTCCTATTACAAAGAAAATTCCCCTCTCATACCTCTCTAGGGTACTTTAGAATGAGTAATGTTCCTCATTTTGAGTCTTAATAAAGTCCATGTTCCTCATTGTTCCATATTGAAAGGGCCTGTCACACATTTGGTGTTAGAATTTTTTTAACTGATAACCATGGTAATTAATACTGAAACATATCGATTCATCAAAATAAGTTTTTTAAGCATAAAGAAACACATTTTAACCATCCTGTGAGCTTCCTTGTTGAAGTTGTTAGCTAACTGTTAGTCAGTGTTGCACATTTTGCCCATTAAGAGAGGCAGTGTTTCACATTCTGGAGATGGAAAGTGGAGAGCTACGGCCCCTCCCCCTATATGTATATATGTTAGAGACTATTGCAGTTATACATTTCAGTGATAGTTAACTATGTGACTACAACCAGGGAGTCATGTGACTGTTACAGATTACAGCAAGACTTTGCATTAACTCTATTTTATTCAGTTTTAACTATGTACATTCCTGAAATCAGAGTATCTTTTGATCATTCCAGCATAGCAGGTTAGAAACTGACTGTCATGAAGCTTATTAACAATGTCTTAACTCAGTCCAACACCATTCACATTAGCAGCATCCTAAGTGGTAGATTGATGCAGCTGATTTTGAAGGTTTCACAGAACTTTAGGTACTGAATCTATTCCTAAAGCTAATCAGTGTCGATAAAGACTCATTCATTCACCTGATTCTCTGGTACAGCTAGTTATTCTGGCATCTTCAACAAATGCCATTTCTTTCATCTTTACAGCTACATATCGTCTCACTGCAACACATATGATCTTGGCTGTGTATGTGGAGTTACGATTGTCTGACTTTCTGATTTCTAACAAAACTTGTGATCTACACTTATGGTATGGTGCCTTGAGGATGTAATCTCCTTCTTCACACACTGGTAGATAAAAGTTATCAAACGCCGCAAAATTGTCTTGAAAGAGAAAGAAAAGAGTGAGGTGGTTAAAAATCAGGTCCTGCATTTCAGAGATGACAATTCCAGCTACAAGAGAAAAAAAGAGGGTCAATAGAGAGAAAAAAATGTCCTCCAAGCAGAAACCTTGGGGAATGGGTGAAGGTCTACAACAGCTCCCTGATATGGAGAAAACTGGTGGTGGATGGATGTGCCAGGAGTACTGAAAGAAGCCCTGGAGGATATTAAGAAACTTAACACAATGCTAGAAAAGTTTGTGGCAAAATCATCAGAGAAGGCCAAA
Organism: Protopterus annectens; assembly: GCF_019279795.1. Taxonomy (NCBI): domain Eukaryota; kingdom Metazoa; phylum Chordata; order Ceratodontiformes; family Protopteridae; genus Protopterus; species Protopterus annectens. The sequence continues at coordinate 102,198,279 of NC_056734.1, forward strand.
GAAACATAAACCATCCTTAGCAACCACTCAGACTCAATACAAGATAACAGGCAAGAAATAGAGTGACTATGTCTTCACACAGAATCAGTTGAAGCCAGGATGGACATGTTAGACCAGCTTCAGGGTGACTATCAGTACAGAGCAAGGTGGTAAAATTTGAAGTTCAGTGGAATACCAGAGGGAGCAGAGGAAGCTAATTGTGAACATTTCCTGTGCCAGAAACTACCGATCTGAACTCAAATACAGTTGGATTTCATCAGAATAGAATGAGATTATAGTACAGTATGGTGACCTGGAAATCAACAAGCTCCCCAATAGATTTTATCCCACTTGGAAACTTTCAAGTAAAAGGATCAGATCCTGATGGCCCTCTGGAAGCCAGTAGCAAAATGGATGTGTGGTCAAGTCAGAGTGTTTGTAGACTAGGATTACTCTCTGGAATCAAGGAGAAACAGAGTGGCATTTCTTCCAGTACTCAAGATGGCTAGACATAAAAAATAAAAGTTAGACTCTTACACAGCTGTATGTGAGATTTTCTTCCCTGGTGGTCCCAAAACAGTGGACAAATCCAAAGATATGCTTCAATGGCTGGAGGCTAGGGGAGCCAAGATGCATTACTAACAAATTTACCTTCAGTGACTCCCCAGGAGAAAATATTACAGAACAGTGCCAGGGTGCAAGTTGTCTCTTTCCCCTCTTTAAAAAATACCAGATCTTGAAAGAGAGGGCAGCAATTGCCCAACAGAAACAATCTCAGGAACCCTTGGAAGAGCACCAGATCTCTAAGGGATAAGGTGCTGTGCTCTTTAAATTACTCTAACTTTAAGACAGAGCTTTGGGTTATACATCCAGGGTAGTGAATACCTCTTGTACTCACTTATTAGTCTAGCTATGGTAAGACTGGACATGGCTGGCTTCTGGTGGAAGCTGAGTGATCAGAGCACAAATAAAACAAGACTTCACTATTAGAAATACTTCTGTTGAGGAGGAATCTAGTACAGTGGCAAGAAGCTTACTAAAAACAGAAAACCAGCAGTGAGGGGAAAGACTGACTATGCAGGCTTTTTGAGCCTGTACAAAGACACATAAGAGATGGCTTTCAGGAGCCTATATTGGGTATATTTTATCCACACACAGGAAGATAATGTGTTTACTCTGTACATAGTTATAATTAGCTTTGATCTCAACTGTATTTTTTACTGTAGCAAGAAAATGCATGATAAATTACTAATGACTAGAGTGCTCAGGGATTCAGCAATGCTTAAATTGTAAACTAGAAGGCAATGTAAATTGATAAAACTGGAACAACATAAGGACAGAAATACAAAGAATAAAAACATGTATCCTGTTCCTGTCTAATAGCACTCCACTAACAGATGTTACTAAAGGAAAGTCGGGCAGCTCTGGGGGAGTAAAACACAACATGATGAGGGGAGAGATGATTTAAAAAGGTAATATAGACAAACACAATGCCTAGCCTTAAATTAATAAACTAGAATATAAATGGCATAATGAATCCAATTAAAACAGAATGAGTTTTGGGACTGGTGAAGAGAAAGGGGGTTGATATGGCCGCACACACAAACTCACTTTTCATCAGAAAAAACACCAGAAGCTGAGCAGAAGAGGTATTACAGTAATATCAGAATCAGCTTATAGGGGTGTGAGAAGGAAGGAGGTTCGTCTCATGATTTGGAAGCAATTACCTCTGCAGGTTTTTGGTAAGTTGGAGGACCCACTCTGCAGATTTGCTTAAATTAAAGGCTCCATATTTGGGGTACCCATAACAGTGATAGTAGTAGGATATTTACCCCCAAGAGTTAAATGTAAAGAGGCTAAAGAAATGCTCCAAGAATGTATACATTTTGCTGAGGGTATGATCCTAATAATGAGAGATTGGAACCAGATATATTAATTCCCAGAGATACAGAGAGAATTAAGAGAAAGTAAACTCTCCAGACTGAAGGGAAACAGAGATATGTTAGCCTAACTGGGACTGGTTGATGTATGGGCAAGGGTAGGGAACCCGTCAATAGACAAGGGGTATACATTTTTCTCAGACAGAAACAACAAATGAACTGGAACTGACAAGATTGTTGTATCAGGGGAGAATATACATCTGGTGCAGAGCTTAAATATGGGCCCATTCATTTACTCTAACCACACCAACCTGGTAATGGCCATGGCGGACCTGGATACTGGACCTCAAACGAGACATTAACGATTCCCTACAGCTTATATTGAGGAGAATGAACAATACAAGATAAGGATAAAGGAGACAATTCAAAGGGTATTGCTCCACCAAGAAGAGATGTCAATGGGGACCTGGGACTATTGTAAGGCAACACTCAAAAAAGATCTCTGTCAGATGACAAAACGGGATATTAACCAAAAGAGGGTACAGTTTAGACAATGAGTACAGGTAACTGAGAGAGATGCTGCAGGACAGCAGGGAGCCACTAGAAATTAGAAACGTTGAGCGTCAGGAGTTAAAGCAGAAGATACAAGGGCTTGAAGATGCTAGAATCTTATTTAGAAAGAGTTTAGTTCAAGGGCTATACTTCTCAAACACCCCCAAAAGCAGCAGAGCACTGGCACATTGACTGAGATAGCAAGAATTCGTAAAGGCAATCATTTCAATATGGGATGAGTCTGCCCAGATAGTAGTGACCAGGACTGCAGATGTCTTGCAGGCATTCGAGACATACTATGCAGATCTGTACACTGCTAAACAGAAGGACCCACTCATGGGAAAGAATATTAGAGCATACTTAGCCAATGTAACATTGAGGCAGATAGAGCAGACCTGAGGCAGACAGACTAATGCAAGACATTTCCCATGAAGAAATAGCAGAAGCCCTGAAAGGGATGAAGACAGGAATGTCCCCAGACCTGGATGAGCTGCCAATTGATATGTGGGAGGTTGTGGGGAATGAGAAGATTCCTGTATGGCATGGACTTTTCAGCAATGTGCTCAGTGAAGGGAGCATCCCTGAGACATGACAACACACAGTAATATCTCATTGATAGGGAAAGGATCCACTTTTTTACTTTCCTCCTACTACTCTATATCAATACTAAATCATGATCACCTACTACCCTATATCAGTACTAAATCATGACCTCCTACTACCCTAAATCAGTACTAAATCATGACCTCCTACTACCCTAAATCAGTACTAAATCATGACCTCCTACTACCCTAAATCAGTACTAAATCATGACCTCCTACTACCCTATATCAGTACTAAACATGAGCACCTACTACCCTAAATCAGTACCTCCTACTACCCTATATCAGTACTAAATCATGACCTCCTACTGCCCTACATCAGTACTAAATCTTGACCTCCTACTACCCTATATCAGTACTAAATCATGACCTCCTACTACCCTATATCAGTACTAAACATGACCTCCTACTACCCTATATCAGTACTAAATCATGACCTCCTACTACCCTATATCAGTAGTAAATCATGACCTCCTACTACCCTATATCAGTACTAAATCATGACCTCCTACTACCCTATATCAGTACTAAACATGACCTCCTACTACCCTATATCAGTACTAAATCATGACCTCCTACTACCCTATATCAGTACTAAATCATGACCTCCTACTACCCTATATCAGTACTAAATCATGACCTCCTACTACCCTATATCAGTACTAAATCATGACCTCCTACTACCCTGAATCAGTGCTAAATCATGACCTCCTACCACCCTATATCAGTACTAAATCATGACCTCCTACTGCCCTACATCAGTACTAAATCTTGAACTCCTACTACCCTATATCATTGCTAAATCATGACCTCCTACTACCCTATATCAGTACTAAACATGTATATATATATATATATATATATATAGAGAGAGAGAGAGAGAGAGCTTGGTAGAAAGAATAAGAACTTCAGAGATCAGGGGTTATAACTGAGGGAAGCTACAGCTTAAGATCTCCCTCTTTGCAGACAATGCCCTCTTATGTCATACCCTTGGGAAGACTACATAAGCTCTGAGGGATAATAAAGGAATTTACAAGAATATCTGGTTATAAAATAAATATGCAGAAGTCACACGTGTTTCATACAAACTATAACATTAAAGTAGGTGACCTGCCTAGGCTGGAGACGACCCAAGATGTCAGGGATATAGAATACTTAGGAATTACCCTTACAGACAGCACATTGCAATCGGGGTGAGCTACACTGAGCATTATTGGAGAGAAAATAACCAGGAACCTCCAAGATTTGAAGAGATTAAACCTAGAATTAGACTAAAGAGTACAAGTTTGTAACTGGCATGTCCTATCATCTCTTTTATATTATATTATTTTTGGTGGCCTGTCCCTCTCCTTGAGAGAAAAGCAATAGAGAAGACTTTATTTGGCAAGGTGCTAGACTGAGAGTAGTGTGGGAAAAACTGCTGTTAACTAAGGATCTGGATAGTCTGAGAATCCTGGACATTGCCAGATTTGTGATAGTTACTCCTTTAAAATATGCCTGCTGCCAAGATGGGAACTTTAGTGCTAGATGGAAGGACATGCAATTAGAGAGTGACCCAGCCTTACAAAGGATACTCTGTTGCTCTTTTGGGGAAAATAGATTTCTTCCCCCACTCTAACAAATTACGGAAGCTGAATAAGGAATTACATAAACGTTTTCAACACAACTCATTAAAATGTTGGAAAAAGGATCTTGTACCTATAAGTGAGTTAATGGAAGAGGTCAGATCTTGCTCTGTATGATTCACAGCTAAGTGAATAATCTCACTCTACCAGTAGATGCCAGTAATGAATCCCTGTATACTCTGCACACCAGTACCAGCCCACTAATTGCCACTTTCGTATAAACTTCTTCAAAAATACAAATCAGTAATACCCCATATCTTTTATACACACTTAAACAAATGAAATTCATCAATCAATAAAACAATTAACATTTATATGTTTTGAAAAGTAAAGATAAAACAATGCACTTTACAGGCATTCTATTACATGTAATAATTAGAAGAAATTTAATTTTGGGGGTACTTGAACATGTTCCAGAGGATCTTAGAGGGGGTAGTTATAAGAATCAAGTAGAAATGAGGGAGGCAGAATGGCAGCTCAGGTTAAGAGCGGATGTTTCCCCAGGTTTAAATGAAACCATTAATATTAAATGCTTTTTGAAGGAACTTAAACTTTACTTCTTTACGGTATTAATTGTTCCCAATTGTTTTAATTGTTTTATTGATTGATGAATTTCATTGTTTTAAGTGTGTATAAAAGATGTGGGGTATTACTGATTTGTATTTCTGAAGAAGTTTATACAAAAGCGGCAATTAAAAGGTTATTATGCTAAGTTCCTGGTTTCTGGCTTTGGTTTCCTGCACCTCGACAAATTTTCTTGGTTTTGATTTTTATTTTTGTCAGGCCTTCAGTTTTTCCAGTCATTGTTATTTAGAACTACCGCAACACTGAAGGAGCTGCAGGAATTTCTGGCAAGTACTGGCTGTGTACTACATGTGACAACAATCTCCCATATTCTCCATATATCTGGACTATGGGGTAGGGTTCAAGACAGAAGCCTTTTCTTACACAGAAAAACATCCAGGCCCAGCTAAAATTTGCAAAACAATACATCAATTCTCCCAAAAGCATGTGGGAAAATGTGTTATGGTCTGATGAGTCAAGATTGAACTTTTTGGCCACAATTCCAAAAGGTACGTTTGGCACCAAAACACTTTGTATTACCAAAAGAACACCACCCCCACAGTGAAGCATGGTGGTGGCAGTATCATACTTTGGGGTTGCTTTTCTTCAGCTGGAACTTTAGTCAAGGTAGAGGGAATTACAAACAGTTCCAAATGCCAGTCTCTTTTGGCCCAAAACCTTCAGGCGCCTGCTAGAAAGATGAGGATGAAGAGAAATTTCACCTTTCAATAAGACAACGACTCCAAGTATACATCCAAATCAACAAAAAAATGGCTTCACCAGAAGAAAATTAAAGTTTTGGAATAGCCCAGCGAGAGCTCAGACCTAAATCTAATAGATAATCTGTGGGGTGACCTGAAGAGGGCTGTGCACAAGAGATGCCCTCGCAATATGACAGATTTGGAGTGCTTTTGCAAAGAAGAGTGGGCAAACATTGCTAAGCAAAGATGTGCCATGCTGATAGACTCCTACCCAAGAAGACTGAATGCTGTAATTAAATTGAAAGGTGCTTCAACACAGTATTAGTTTAAGGGTGTGCACACACAACAAAGCATTAGTTTAAGGGTGTGCACACTTATGCAACCAGCGTATTGTACGTTTTTTATTTTTTATATTTTTGCCCTAATAGATTTGTTTGTTTTTCAATTGAATTGTACAGGCTATAGGTCACATTAAAGGTGGGAAAAGTTTTGAAATGATTTATTGTGGTCTCATTTTTTTATATCACAAAAACCTGGCATTTTAACAGGGGGTGTGTACACTTTTTATATCCACTGTATATATATATATATGTATATATATATATATATATATATATATATATATATATATATATATAATGCGTGTGTGTGTGTTGTATTTACCCTTGCCCTTATACCTCAAGTTGTGGCTGTAATGGGTCAAAGATGGAAGAGTTTACTTGGCTAGCTGTCAGATACATATATAATTAAGTATTATGACTTACTGCAGAGTATGTGATTTCTTTGCAGAGTACTCATGTTCATAAAGGCACTAAAAAAACTAAAACTGTACTTCATAGGATCAGGATCAGTGGAGTGGGCAGCAGAGAACGTCACTAAAAACAGGAATGGATCTATAATGGCATATGCCTCTTAAATTTAGTCTTAGCCTTCTGAGCTTGGTCACTAGACAGATATAGGTTTTCTAAATGAAGCAGTCCCTTTCGTGAGAACTTGGGGCTCAGAATTCTCTGTTTAAACATACAGTCGTAATAAAACGGCTGATACATTTTTAAGACAAGCAACTGTACAAGTCAGTGTGATAGTCAAATGACACAAAACTATTTACAAAACTCCAGCTAAGTATGCTGGCATATGGTACACATACATTGCCCTTTTCTCCCTGTCACAGACGGCAATACCATACATAGTCACAATATGGCTAACTCTAACTTTTCAATTAAACTTCCAGAATATCTATGCATTTATTTAACAAAAGGGCAATACATCGTAAAAAAACATGATCACTACACCACAATTCTTCTACTTTAAAACTATTTATCTATAGAATAAGCCTTCAAAAAGCATTTTGTCAGTTCTATCAACTCTCTCTTAAAATTCTTAAGTTTAGTGATGCCGACTAAATCCAGGCCTAAATTGGTATACATGCTGGTCAAGCCCTAATATAACTTTGACAAAGGATTAAAAATAAGACATGTCAATAACAAATGGACACAGCCAGAAGTCTGGTTTAAAGTGAGCAATTTTGACATTGATGCTGTTAGTGAGGCTTGGTTAAAAGGCAACTTCTTTTCTTCAAACTATGTCCAAGATAGTTTCACCACATGCACAGATAATAGAACCGAATGTGGTGTTCTGTTAATTAAAAGCAAAGCAATTGCTAAAATTCAACAGGTTATATTAGTAAACCCAACAGCTGTGATGCTCCTAAATGGATATAAATGTACCTTATTTTAAGGAAGCACAACAGCCTCCACTTTTTATCATCACATTAGAGGAACAAACTCTAATATGTTCCCTTCTAGGGCCCATAAATATTATTGGTGATTTTAATTTAAACCCAGGAGAAAAGGATCTCACACTTAATCAGATTTGATAGTTGCGTGGGTTTAGAGCAGTTAATGAGACATTTCATGACACCAAAATGCAAAACTCTCCCAATGTCTCACTATTAGACCTTGTTCTCACTAATGGGCTACATTGCTGCACTTTTATTTTACGACTTGTGAATGATATCAGTGACCATCACTGCATCATCTCAAGTTGTTTTTTTTAACACAGGTAGAAACACTATGGTGCAACTGCACAGATCCATACCTGAAAGCATGGAAGGCATCCTGCATTAACATCTTGAAACCATCGACTTGGCATCTCACATTCAAAAGGTACCAAAGGATGCAATATATATATATATATATATATATATATATATATATATATACATACATACATATATATATATATATATATATATATATACATACATATATATATATATATATATATATATACATATATATATATATATATATATATATATATATATATATATATATATATATATATATATATATGCAAATGTACAGCATTTCCATCAAAGCTGGGTCAGACATTGCTCTATTTGCAAGGCACAGGTCACCTCTGAGCAGTCTGCATGACACAGAGTAAAGTGATAATGATTTCAGTCTGTCCACATAAGACAGAGCTTGAAGACCCTGAATTTTCTTTGTAAGGAACCTTTGTGATCTCTTCAATTGCTGCAGGCATTTGGAAAGGAACATACCAAAGGGAGCATTGCACTCTATTATTGGCCTGATGAGGGGGTTATAACCTCTTTTTTTTTCTGGAGGCAATGCCCTTACTTATGAGATGAGCAGTATAAAATGCCCTTCTTACTACTGTGGAGATATGATGATTGAAGTTATGGTTGCTGTCAACCTGTGAGCCCAGATTTCTCACCACTGAGTGTGTGCTTAGGATATTGCTATTAATGTGGTAGTTTGCAGAAACATCAACCTTGCCAAAGGAGATGATAATGCATTTTTTGCATTACGATTAAGACTATGACTTTGTCACCAGTCATTAGTCTGCATAAAATCTTCTTGCAGGATGTTGACATCACTAGGAGTTTCAGTGATCGCTCCCAGTTTACATTAATCAGCAAACTTTGTCAGCCACAGTCCTTTAGTTTTAACCTGCACTTCGGAGAAATAGATTCGGAATAGTAGGGGTCCCAGGACCAACCCTAGTGGAACACCACTGGTTACTGGTCTGCTGGAGGAAGTGGAGTCCCCTATTTTGATTGTATGAGTTCTATCAGTGACCATTTGGCAAACCATCTGACAATATATGGGTTGATACCCAGCTGAGTGAGTTTATCAATGATGCTTGAGTTGGGGATTGTGTTAAAGGCCTTGGCTAAGTCTAGGTAGGCCATATGCACAGAGTTGCCCTCATCTAGGGCTTTGGTGACTGTCTCAAAGAAGTCCACCAAGTTTAACAGGCATTATCTCCCCTTGACAAAGCCAAACACTGGGTGGGGTCAAGAATTTGGAGATTTCCTATATCTTTGTTAATAAGGTCCATGATGATTCACTCCATGGCCTTGCAGATAAGGCTGGTCAGGCTAAAGGGTCTATAGTTCCCAGGGTCCATGGATGCACTCCCTTTGTGCAAAGGGATGACAGTAGCTGTTTTCCATTCCACTGGGATGAAGCCAGTGCTTAGGCTGTGACTGAAAAGCATGCTCAGTGGTGATACTAATTCCTGTGTTAACCCATGTAAAACACAGCCAGTGATGTTGTCTGATCCCATAGAGACTGTGTTTTGGGCCTTGGAGAGGACATTTAAGACCTGCTCCTCAGAGATACTAGGCAGGGACAGGTGTTTGGGATTCTTTGGGGTATATGTGGTGGGGACAGGGGAGTGAAGTTTTCACTGAACCTGTCAGCCAGCAGGTTCACTATATCCACAGGTTCCATATATGTAGTACCATTAACTATGAGTTCAGTGCAAATCTGGGCATTAACTTTGAGGTTATGGATGTAACTAAAGAACATCTTGTGGTTATCCTTAGTTAGGGAAACTAATTTGGATTCATAGTAAGCTTTGGAGGACTTCACTAGGAGTCATATTTGCTTGTTTAAGTTGAGAAGGGAGTGTTTCCAGTTCTGAGTCTGTTCCTTCCTGCTCTTAGACATCAATTTCTTTCTCCTATTGTATAGCCTATTAATGGCAGTTGTCCACCAGGCAGCTTTGTTCTTCCTTGAAGATCTTGCTTTGGTTCTGTCAGGTACGGCAGAGTCAATACAATTGTACAGGTGCTTGCATAAAAGCATTAGTGTATAACTCAGCATAATGTCTGTTCCATCAGTGGGGGGAGGGGATATGAAGCTATTTATGCTGTAACACAAAAGGTTGTAATTGGCCTTGAAGAATTTTTTTTTAGTCTAGTTGTTGCTAACGGGGGTCTTTTGTTATAGTTACTTCAAGCGAGACTGATTTGTGGTCAGATCTCATTTGGGATGGCCACACACCGGGGGTGGTACAGTGGTCTCCCATGTTGGTGAACCCCAGTCCAGGACATTTGAACCCCTTCTGGGTATGTTAAGCAGCTGGTCCAGTGCATGGAGCTAACAAAGTCCAAGAACCTTTCGGCAAGTGAGCTAGAACATGTATAATTTGCCCAGTCTATGGACGGGTAATTAAAGTGTTTTGTTGTATCTTGATTGACTCAAGTAGATTCAAGTAGGCTGAGTGGATGTCCAGATTCATGGAGGGGGTCCTATAGCTGTCAATGTCCTGAAAAAGGGCCTTACCTACAGTCAATTGCACCTGATGTAATTCAAGGGAGTCATGCTGTTTAACCAATCTAGAGATGTATTTATCTTTAATGAATATTGATACAGCACCTCCACCTTGATACACCACCTCCTGTCCAAAAAGTGGAAGTAATTGTACTGCAATCGCTGTACAGTGGGTATCAGGGAATGTGCCCTTTTCCCCACTATAGTGCAATCTGTAAGTTATATAGTATATATAATTAGCATGTGGTGTGGGGTGGTACACAAGGGCTGAACCCCCAGCAAAAATGCTGTTTGTGCCATTTTGTAGATATTTGACTTTTTAAACAGCTGATCACATGAATTTAATAATGCGAAATCTGACCTTTTTAAAAAAGTCAATCATATAAAATATATGTGGAAAAAACTCACCAACTACATACTATACCAGTGGAAGGGAAAGTAAACTGTAAAATAAAGGGTGCCAGTCGTCAAATGTACAGAAAACATCACCTAATCTATTGGTCTTTTTAGATATCGCAAGCATAGAGCTTTGGAAGATTACAAATGCAGTGCTAAGAAACAAAAGAAAGCAAGCCAGCGTTAACCCAGACTTACGCATGCATAATGCGCATCTACAGTTATGCTGTCATAGTAACCTGGCAATACAAATGGGCACATTGACATCTTAACACTGTATGTGATGACGTGCACACTACTTTAAGAGCTCTACAAAAGCAAAAATTACTGCATACTTAATACTAACTACACTTTGTTATAAAATACTGTTGTAATATCAGAATGTATGCCATATGTATTTATTTATTTATTTTACATTTGTTAACTGGGAAAGTCCAACTTGGAACGAGCCAATTTTCAACGGAGGCCCTTATACCCCCGAGTAATAAAGCATCCTGCAAAACGTTTTTCACTCCATAGAACTAAAACTGGGATGACATTAATTCACCAATATAAAGAATTTATTGTAATGCAAGAAAGTGAAGGAAGCTAAAAAGATATTTAAACGTTGTAAAAATGAGGCTCATTTGTTTGAGAGCAGAATTTATAGTCTTGATTGTATTTTATGCAAGCAGTAAGTTTCTTTATAAAAATTTCTCAGATCAGCCTTCTTTCTAAATCATGTAACAGTCCCACATGATGGAACACAAAGAATATATGGTCACTTGCTTTAAGCTTATTTCACGGCAATTAAAACAGTAGGGTACCATTTCTCTGAGTTCCGAGTAATTAGGTTGCCTACACACAATTCTGCAAGCCATTCCTGGAAACTAATCTACAATCTGAAGGCTAAGAAAGAAAAGCACTGAACAACAAATGTGCCCCTTCTCAAAAATTAATACTTAACAGAAAAAAAGTTTCATTTTCTAGTGCTCTATGAAAAGCATTCAAAACAGGAGAATGTGATATTATCCATGTTAAGGCCTGTGTACAGGGGCTGAAAAGGCTCATGTATTAGCTCACTAGCTCAGTTAATAAACGTTAAAGTGCTGCACTGCTCAAACTTGTATGACTTGTGTGTGTGTGTGTGTGTGTGTGTGTGTGTGTGTGTGTGTGTGTGTGTGTGTGTGTGTGTGTGTGTGTGTGTGTGTGTGTCTGTGTGTGTGTGCACATTTATGTGTATGTACTTTATGTGTTTATGTGAGATACCTTAGTTTATAATATTGTACATAATTGCAGACATATAACCAAGTTCTTTTAACATTCATTTTAGGGTCCATCTATCAGCACTTGTTCCTAGTGTCTGAAGACAAAAGCTGAGTCAAGAGAACAAACGTTATTTATTTAAAGACAAGTTAAGGGTAAAATGTCATTTGGCTTGCTTCCATTGCCAAGCAATCTCATCGCAAATCAATATTAGATTAGCAGCCAAATTCACATCTAATGTTATTTTGCAGCATGCCCCACAACACACCGTCTATGTTACCGTCACAAAGAACTTTAGTTGACAAATTTGGCAGTTCATGTCAGATGTGCAATTCCTAAACAGCTGAATGGGCACAGGTTCAGCAAGCAGAGGCCTAATGCAATTTTGTCTTTATTAAGCATCAGTCCAGGAATATTTCCTCACTGTATACTGCTGCTACCCTTCTAAACAGATCTCCTTGTCTTTCATGCTAAATGCCTGAAATACAGTATGCTTTTCATTATGAATGCATAGCTTTTCCCACTTGAGAGCCTTCCAATATTACCCAGTAGGATTTTCCTTCCTCCTGCAGCCAAAAACAATATGAAATGTGAAAAGCGGTAGTCAAAGTAAAAGAAAAAAACAGTAACACTGAAAAAGAGACTTGTATTTCTTGTGGGCACTTGGAACTATTTTTTTCCCAGCAGATTGCATTCCATGAAATATACTAGGTTAGCACAGTCATGAGAGCTATTGTTTAATCTGTTTAACTGGATTTTCTGACATTATCACTAACCAAGGAGACATAAGCTTACTGGCTGCTGCTGAAATAATTTATGTTAAAACCTTTATACCTCTTTTGTATTCACTGAAGAAGAGAATAGAAAGCAACTACTGTTGAATCAAAGCTGTTTTTCTTCTCAGTAAATGGCAACTGTGGTTCTACTTCACCTACATCTCATCGGGTTAAGTCAGTGGAGGCTCATCCATACTAAAACAACTGGTCTAATTTTCTACATGAAGAAAGTGTTTCTAAAAAGAAGAAAGAAAGCCCCCAGAATCCTCCACACCCCTGATTTTGTATATACTGACTCCACATTTGCACAAGTTTGTGTAAAAGGGAAATGACCCCATTCAGTGTTATCACTGCTGCCCTGAAAATAGGAATGGCAGTGATTTTGCATTGAGAATAGCAATTAGGAAGTACAAAATCACTTAGTTTAAATCAACAAAATAAATGTTAATTGATTTAGAGCTCAGTGATGAGGAAGATGGCCTCCAGGGATAACACATATCTCAAACATATGGTACAGTATGTGCATTTCAAGTCCTTTGGTTTGCCTTACATTGCCTTGTAATAGTTTGACATTAATTTGTTCCTACAATCCTATGTAAGTTGTGATGAAGCATCTAAGTCACAGGAATGCACCTACTGCACCTGCTGATGTCATAATGTCATCATTATTTCCTTTCTCAACATTAAATAACAATGTCAGTTCTGATTAATAATGCTAGGATGTAAGGCTCATGTTTTGAATACTGATAATGTGCAGTGTTTGCAGGGTGTAACCTGCTCTAAGGTAGGATGTTATCTACATCTGTGGCATTCTGAAAAGGAGTTTGAGAATCACTATAAACTAGCGACCACTTACTCATTAGTAATGCCTGAGTAACTAGAGAGAGAGAGGTATGACCAGATTATGATGGTGTTAGGAACGATTAAGGGTCCTGAAACCAATGAGTAGCCTTTATGCCTATCCACATTTTCTACACCTTTAGGGTAAGACAGTATGTTTAATAAGGGTTCTACTGTGGAGAACAAGGAGGATTCTAGTAATGTTTATAAAAGATGCTAATAAATAAAAACATTTGCAATTTGCTTTAATGCCTCCCTCCGTTCCAGTTTAGTTCTTGATGCTTTGGGTAGTGTCTCTGTGTTGTTTTTGTGTGTGTGTGTGTGTGTGTGTGTGTGTGTGTGTGTGTGTGTGTGTGTGTGTGTGTGTGTGTGTGTGTGTGTAAGAAATCTCCCCTGTCCCACTGGCCCTCCTTATGCTCTTTCAATTTTGACCTTGACTAACTAGCTTTCCTCCGCAGGGATTAGGGCTGAACCCCACCACCACCAGTACCGTCCCATAGTTAGTCATAAAACTGGGTCAGGTGAGTAGTGAGATCACAGCCTCAGTCTGGTGAATGAGAAAGATTTCTCTTTTACTACCTGTTTGACCTCTGGCACATAAGTGACCAGATATGTCAGTATTAACACACACATCACCATCCATGCAGCGCATGCTGTGTACCTCCTCCCACATTATACTATATTCATGCTAGCTATCTCCTTGGACTCCTCCAGAGGGCACTCTAGCAGTGAAGCCTCCCTCAATGCACATGAGCCAGTCTGTTACCACTCAACTCACCAACCTCCTTCCCACCCCCCAGGCACATGCCTGCGTGCACACACACACACACACACACACACACACACACACACACACACACACACACACACACACACACACAAACAGCTAGCACTCAGATGCTCAGATTACTAGCATAGAAGATCAAAGTCCAGTCTCTGCAACAAAAGGTTGGCCACTTATGCTAGTATTTTTTTCCTGTTTGAAAAGACATTTCACTTGTACCTCATGAATGTCCTTAAATAGTTGTGATGTCTAGAAGTATACACAGTGGTTCTGGGAAGGACTTAGTAAGTTTTCAAACAGTGGAATGTCATCCTTCCTTAATGCAAATGACCCTTTCTGACACCTGTGTAGTATCTTAACATATGAAGGTAATCAAAGATTATAATCTTGCTTCCTCTTTGGTGAAAGTCGGCTCTACATCTCACTTCTCCTTGTCAAGAGTGCTTCACAGGGAGCCCTCTCTGTAGGAGTATTACTTTAATTTTTTTTCTGCAGAAACTCATCCGCTATATCAATCAACTATGTTCATGTTTTTCTAGGTCCTTTTTTTATTTTCTGCAGCCCTTCAGGATAATCTACATATGGGGGGTGTGGCCAAGATGAACACTGAGTAGCACCAGATTTTATCAGCTCCTCTAAGCAACTACTAATTTAAGGAAATTCTGTCTTTTTCTTTTAAATCCGGAATTCAATTTTATTTATCTTGCTAAAGGACTACTTTGCTACAAAAATATCCAAAAAAAAATCTTGAAGTGGGCAGATTTTCCTGTCAAATATTATCTTGGATTTATTCTACTCATCTGAATCTTCACAATGAGCTTTTCCAAAACCAGCAGTCAGGACTCCATTCCAAAAAGGAGTTTCAAACTTTAACCAACCTACAAGAATTAGCTATCAAAACTGACAAAATAGACTCCAAAATTGACAATTTTAAAGAGAAAAGTACTAAGCAGATGGACATACTGCATGAAGACTTACAACAAAAAAATTCAGATTACTGGAATTGAGGAGGCACTTAACGACATGGACTGCAGAATTAAAGAGAATGAGAACAACACTGAATTCCTGCTTAAACAAAACACCTTACTACAAACCAAACTAGATGATTTGGAGAATAGATCACGTCGCTACAATATAAGGATTTTTGGGTTACCAGAAAACATTGAGTGAATTAATATGGTAAGCTTCTTAACATTTTGGCTTCCAAAAATCCTAGATTTACCAGAAGCATTATCATTTGGTATTGAAAGAGCCCATAGGTCATTATCATCTGCTAGCACTAATAAGAAAATTCCCAGATCTGTGATAGTTAGATTCCTGTCTTCATTTGATAAGGAAATGGTTCTCAAAACTGCATGGACAAAGGCGCCTATTAAAGTTAACGAGTCAGTTATACGCTTTGATAATGACTATTCTACCATGGTAATAACAAAGAGGAAAACATTTTTACCACTAATTAAAGAACTTAAAAAAGCCCAGCTGAAAACATATCTTTTGTTTCCTGCCAAACTAAAGATCTTTCTATCGGATGGTCCCAAAATCTTTGAAGACTTGGACTCAGCCTTGATCTACATTAAAAATCATAAAATTCTTGAAGTAATAGAAGAGATGGAGTGGGCTAGCCCATCACTTAAGAGAATGGCAACCAGTTCTTCATGGAAATCCTCGGACAAGCATAAAAGACTAAAAAATAAATGACTATTTTTATACTTATTATTTTAAGTTATTTTTCAGTTTAGCCTTTCACTTAATTCATATGGACTTTCATTTTACACTGTCAATAACAAGGTAAGCCAAATCTGATAACTTAATAGAAATCTGTTATATTATTTCTTGATTATTTATGATGAAAGGGACTAAAATGAAATGGGGCAGAGTTACAGCTAGAAATAAAATCACTTATGCATTAATAATTATCTGACCATTAATGGGAGAATTGGTATTGTACTTGTGAATACATGACACATTGTGTTTTATATTGCTTTGTTTCTCCTATTTTTACTGTACTATAGTTAATTACATTATACATCTATATCTACATTACTTACACTTTTGCTTGTACTCTGCCTAATGTATATTTATTTGGAAGATATGTAAATAGCTGAATTGTAATGTGTTGAAAGACAAAATGCTTGTTTTTGTGGAAAGTTTTATGTATTTGTTGTTAGACAGGATAAAGCTTTGGTTACGCTGTTTGCGAGTTTCTCTGAATGCCTCGCGATTATTTTTTCTACTTTAATGTACATGCCTTAGTTAAAAGCTTGAAATAAGGCTACCTTGTTCATTTTTCCCACTGAAACGCAAGGAAAGACAATTTTTGAGTCCTTGTTCACTCGTGCAGCTTGTTCTCAAGCCGGTAACTTCTTGGATGCACTCTGTAGCAGCGTGGGAATGGAACAAGATAGCTGGATGACCTTTGAACCCTAATTGTGGCACATACATGACAAAATCTCTTCCGAACGTCCGAAATGTGTCAAGGAATAGCCGCAGCATTCTTACATTGAAAATATATCAAGATATAATCATTTGTCATTCAAAATGTGAGTTTGATTTTATATGCATTCTATATTGCTTTATTTTATGTGATTCATACTGTAGACTTCTATAAAGTAGATAATATGTCATGCCTGTATTACAAAACTATAGTTACATACATGCTTTTTAAGACTGTGAACTTGTGTACCTACTTACTTTAATTGAACACACGGCTCATGGGCAAAGTACTGCATTTTAAGATAATTAACACAAAGAAGTGGTGCAGCAGTAGCGTTGTTGCCTCACAGCAAGAGGTTCTCCCGTTCGATTCTCAGCTAATGTGTGGAGAGTGCCTTCTCTGTGGAGTCTGCCTGTCCTCCCCACGGGTAGAGTGGCATTCTGAAAGACATGCGTGAATGGGCATGCCTTCGTTGAAGGTTGGATGTCGAGCTGGCAACTCGGCACTGTGAAAATCTACTGCCAATCATTAGCGGACCGGAGTTCTGCTGTGATGAGCCCTAACCGGGAAAAGCCGAAAGACAACAACAACAACACAAAGAAATAATAATATGAAAATGAAAGAACAAGTTTGGAATGCAACTTATTATTAGTACAGTTCATTTGCATATTTAGCAGTCCATCTAATCCATCCAGCATGTACTAGGTAATCTTTTTGTATACATAAATCATAGCACTGAAAAGTTACTTGTATCAGAATGCTCATACAAGAACTGCCACATCATTTTGTCTTTTGAGCCATTGGTGATCCTAGAACTCACAGATATGAGCCATTGTTTCTTACTGACCTGGTATGGCGTCTAAATGCCATTTATTTGCTCAAGTTGAATCTGATTAAATTTACTTATAAGTCTATACCTGCTGAACAAAGTGGATACCCAGAGTCTTTGCCTTCCTACTGATTGGCTTGCTTATTCTTTCATGATTAGCATTCTGTGCTTTTTATAGACGGATCATCCTGTACTGGCCTCAAGCAATAGCTTGTAATGACACTGACCCATGTGAAATTAAACATTTGCAGTAACAGAAAAGTGAAACAATGGCAGAGATGACAATAGTTGTATCATCTCTTTGCTAGCACTCTCTGAACAAACTGAACATCTGTTTTTTTACATAGTTGTAAGACTGTATCTACATTTTTTATAAGAATGATTTATTTAGTGCTGGTTGCCCTACCTAGAGCTCCACTGTTCTGACATAGGTTCCTTTGCCTAGAGAAATAGTACGTTTATAGCTGCAGTACATACTCATGTTACGTGCCTCTTCAGGGGGGTTTATTTGCTGTAAAGTTCACCTTCTGAGACTTATTTTGCTCCTTTTTCAACAATGTGGATTTTATCCCTTTCTTGCTTGGTATATGCCTAAGCTTTGATTATGACCATTATGTCATGACTAGATTACAGAACTATAGCTACATAGAGATCCAACTGTTGTTTATTCTGCTGGATAGATTACTTGTTTTTAAATGCTATAATACTGGGTTATTGCTAGTAGACTTAGAATAATGATAGGTTTCCTGAGTATGCTTTTAGACTTTTAGGCTTTTCAATATTAGATTGTGTGTCTATGTATTTAATTTGCATATTCTTCTTAACAGAATGTGTTTCTTTTTGCTTAAATGATAGTAATAATGTATTGTGTCAATATTTACTGATCTACATAGTTATATAAAACTCTTATATTAAGAAATGACAAATCTAAGGATAATATGGAAAAAGACTATGATAAGATTTTTGAAATGCTTGATTTGATGTATTCATAGTTTACTTGGAATTTCAAAGATCTCTCTTTATGGAGATCATATGTGAGTATTTTCACTTAGTAACTTAACATTATAATATTTATATTAATATATGTTGTTTGTTGATAGATGAATGATATATTTGTATAGTTAAACAATTAAAAAGAAAAGTTGTTATAGTAATTTTGAAAATAAGTACTAAACACAAAATTATTGGTGGCAGCTGTTATTCTGCTGTTACTAATGGGGGTAATCTGAGTGGTTGCCACTACTCAGATTGGGAGTTTATAACTCCAGGCTGGTAGCTGTTTTAGGTTTTAAAGTTTTATATTATGTACATAGTTATAAAGTTATTTTTCATTTAGCATCCACTTTTTTCATCATATGTATGCATATGATTTGCAATAGCCCTAACTTATGTTACACCCACATTAAACTAATACCTATAACTCTGAAATTCAGCACAATTGTTTTAGAAGGGAGAACTATTAGTAGATTACTAGGTAATAATGTGAATTATATTTTACTCAACATATATTTAGGATGGTTACGTTAAAAGGTATCTCAATTAACATTAACAGTTTAAACAATCCTTGTAAAGGAGGAAGTCTGTTTAGATATCTATCATTACATAAATCCAATTTGATCTTTTTACAAGAGACTCATTTGCTGAAAGACAATATCAATAAATTAAATATTAATAAATACATTGTCTTAATGCGTTCAGAACATTGTAAAAAGAAGAGGGTTGTTGCCATCCTTTGGAACAAGTCATTACCAACTCCTAAGTTAATAAAAACATATCAAGATGATAAGAGAATGTTTTGTCTAGCCATAGTAGAAAAATCTTCACATTGATTAATGTATATTGGATGCCAGGTATAGGTATCAATACTGTAAAGCAGCATCTAAAGCAAATTGTTCTCCTAGCAAAAGGAAATGTCATCATGCCTGGAGATTTTAATTGAATTTTAAATGATGGTGAGTCCAGTACACAGGGGAAAAGAAAAATAACTTTTCAGGCTAAACATTTAAATAACTTCATTGGTTCATATCATCTATTTGATATACATGAGCAAGCTGACCCTAACTCATAACAATATAATTTTTTCTCACATAGACATAATTCCTATTCTAGGATAGATAGAATATTGATTTCTAATCAAATAGTTAATGATTTAACTAATTCCAATATTATTTCATGCTCGCTGTCTGACCATAACTCAATTACTTTTGAACTCTTCATTAATACAACATTCAATGTACAGATTAGAAGAATCCCAGCATATATTTCCCAACTGCAAGACTTTAAAGAATTCCTAATTCAAGAATCCCAGAACTTTTTAGAAATTAATAACACCTCAAATCCTTCAGATATTTACATATGGGATGCCCTTAAAGCATATTTATTTGGACAAATTAATACTTGGTTCTATAATAAAAGGAATGCTTGGGATAAAGACTTAAAAGATATACAGTGCAAGTTAGACAAACTAAAATCAAAACACAAAGATAAACAAATCAACAGAAATGCAAGGGAAGAGATTGATTAAATAATGAGTACAAGGAAATATTAAATCACAAAACTAGAATTTGTTTGGAAAAATATAAATTTCTATCTTTCTCTATGAATCCTAAAAATTTAAATTATCTCAGAAATAAGAGGAAAAGACTTAACAAACATAATCATATTAAAGAGATATTCTATAAAGAGAAAAAAAGAAAGTTGTTAATTTATCTGACATATTAATTGAATTTAGAGAACATTTTCTTAAACTCAATCAAAATAAAATCAAAATGGAATCTAAAGGTAAAAATAAAAGAATATATTAATAAAAATATTAATAAAAAACTTAGCAAGCTACAAAAAGGGTTTATGGACAAACCTATAACCTTCATTGACGTTCAGACCCAAATTAATAAACTTAAATTTAATAAAAAACTGGCAATGATGGTATCATTCCTGAAATCTATAAACTTTTGCCAAAGACAGCCCTGACTTTACTCCAAAAAGTGTTCTTAATAGTTCAAAATGAATCCAAATCTCCCCATCCTGGAAATGCACATTTATTTCACCTATATTGAAGTAGTCTAATAAAGACCCAAAGAATTGCTTTTCATATAGACCTATTTCATTACTGAACATTGACTATAAAATGTTTATAATATTTACCCTGAAAGACTGCAAAAATTCCTTCTACAATTAATAGATGAAGATCAGACTGGTTTTATTACTAATAGAAATACTTTCGATAACATTAAATGAACCTTAGCATTCACTGACTATTCCCAAAAAAAGAAAAAAGATGACTTTAATCAGCTTGGATATTAACTCTGCCTTTGATTTGGTAAGTTGAGATTATTTATTCATTTTACTTGATTGTTTAAAATTCTCAAATAACTTTATAAACTTAATAGAACACTTATATATAGGGGCTTCTGCATATATTAAAACTGGTACATATATCTCACAACATACCCCCATTATTAAAGGAACTAAACAGGGCTGCCCATTATCTCCTTTGATATTTATGCTGGTAATGGAACCCTGGGCGAATGAAATACGGAATACTGAAAATATAGAAGGATTAACCATTAATGCTGATACCTCATCTAAAATTCAGTCCTTTGCTGATGATGTCCTTATAACTACAAAAAGGAATGATTCTTTTATTACATCTCTATTTGAATCTATGGATAGGTTTCAAAAATATCTGGACTAGCTTTCAATAAAGATAAAACCAAAATACTTCCCATTTATACAACTAAAAACAAAACTAAAAGGAAACCTTATAAATATGATTTACTTACTGATCAACTTACTTATTTAGGAATTATTCTAACCAAAGACATTAAGACTATAATACATTTAAATTATAATAAATGTTTTGAAAATATACAGATACTTAGATCTAGATGGAACGCAATATTTTTTTACAATGGAAGAAAGACTAACTATAATCAAGATGATAATCCTTCTCAAGATTCTTTACATTATTCAATCTTTATAAATATTACCTCCTAAATCTATGATTAAGAAACTAAATTCAATGTTATTAGGCTTTTCGTGGACACCCAAAAGACCTAGGATAGTTCTTAATTATCATATCAATAGCTGGACTAAAGGAGGAATAGCCTTTCCAAATCTAGACCTATATTCCATTTCAGCCATAATCAAGACTTTGTCTCTGTTGCTGGACTCAACTTACACAGTCAAATGGAAATTTTACTGGGAATTAATAAGTGCTGAGCTCATCACAAAACCTCAGATTTACAAAACTGATTTACTTAATAATCCTATGTTATGGATTATAAAAGATTTATTTTCCACATATACTATATCAAAACACTCTTCAAATTATATTTCCAATTTCTTAATAACCTTTAGAAACTTTATATACAAATATCACATTTATAAAAAGTGGATTTTTTTTTATATTTCCTATAGCATTTACACAAGATATCATAATATCTTCTGATCCAAATAAAAACTTACTTCTCAAACAAAAAGAGTTAATATATTGGTTTCAGATGATATCTGATAGATAAGTCAAAACTTTACAGGTGCTTACATAAGAATATAATTTAGATGAGAATATTTGGCTACATATACAAACTTTGAGACAGATACTATTAAACAAAATTGACAGTAACTATACTGTGGCAGGACAAAATACTTCCATTTTGGTGGATTATCTGGCATTGAATATACAATATAAATCCACTCATAAAGGTAAAGTTTCTCATATATATAGGATCATAAGAGAAGAAACCTATAGTAGTCCAGATAGCTATTGGATATATTATCACACTATCAATAATGAATTACCAAATGAACAAGATAAAGTATATATGTTGGAATCAGCTGGTAAAACTACATCTCCTCTTAAATGGAAATTATATACATGGAGGTTAATGTATAGATCATTTTACACACCTCAAATTACGAACAAAATCAATAACAAAAATAGCATATGTAAAAGATGTAAATCAGAAACAAATATTGGTTGGGAACATATGTTTTATGATTGCTTTGAAATGAAAGTTTATTGGGAAAATATCAACAACATGTTACAAGCATTATTCACTGATTGTTCTTCTATAAATAAATCTATGGTTCTCTTCAATACATCAATACCTAATTGTGTTAAAAAATATAACTTCCTATACAGTAGCCAGAAAGATTATTACTAGGAACTGGATTTCTGAATCTCCTCCATCTTTTACAGAGTTTAAAACAGGTATTACTGACCTATGTTGTTTAGAAATGCTAACCATCAAATCTCAAACAACTAGGAAAACATATATGTATAACTTGTGGGTGAATTTGCAAAATCTATTAAAAAAAGAACAAACTGTTCATGGTACTTAGATATGTTTGATTAGAAATGTTTGTGTACAAAAGTGGATGTATTTGTAAATACCTTAGTTATTTTAGTTATGCTATTTATTTGCATATATTTTACCAATTGTATGTTAAATCTCATATGCTACTTTTCCTTTTGAGCTACCCTGTTGGCAGAGACTTAACGGACCACATTATTACACAGGCTTTTGTTTCCTTCAAAGAGAAAGCCCTCGGTGGTTCCTTCTAAGCTTCTGGCTTCAACGAGACAACAAGGAACTGATTTTGTATAACTTTTACCACCGGTTACTAAGGTTTGCAACACTCTTGTCTTCAGCATTGCAATTTTCAAAGAGAACGCACTTTACTGGACTGATTTTTGTATTTATTTTTTTGTATTTTGATTCACACTATTTCGAATCAAAGTAGCTTCCAATTTTGACTACACTGTAGTTTGGTTATACAATCGCTGAGTTAACTCAGGGGGTTATAATAATAATATGATTTTAACATTCCCCGGGATTCATGAAGCTTGCGCCAGGTGCACGCATAGCGTAGGCATTATAACGCCAAATATGGCCACCGAGCGATTCAGGTATGATCTAATTCCACGTGCACTACTGGCGTACGCCAGATCTGCGCAGCCCCCGGCGTAGGTATGCAAATCACCCCATGTGCAGTGTTACACCATGCAAATGAAGGCATATAGTGATTCATGAAGTGGTGCAGGCGTAGCGTAAGCCCACGGAAATGTAAACCAAAAAACACGGTTTACATTTTCCCAAACATAACATCGGAGCTATGGAAGAGGGCCAGACCCAGGTATCACAACGTGAACATATGCCAATGGCGAAATACACAGCCAATGGCATTAGAAAAGATGCACAACACGTAAATAACAACATTTAATGTCATGTCCACAGTAACGCACAGCAGAACCACAGGGCATGTGTGCGGAAGCTGTAACATAAAGAAATAATATAAAAATGTCATAAAATCGCAACGTAATAGAAATCAGGTTTACAGCATAACACACAATGGTAGGCATGGAACACCACAACCAAGGTGCAAGGGTTGCTAAGGGCTTGAAATAGTGTTCGGCGCGGTAACTATGAATTAGTAGTCAATGCCATGCAAATGAGGCAGATAATACTGAATCTCAAATGTCCCGCCGGAGGAAGGTTGTACCATATGGCGCAGCGGTATAACACCGAGGAGTGGCTCAGAGGAGATACATGACATCAGCAGAGGGGTGTGCCACTGTAGCACTAAGCACATTGGAGCATTGCAAATCTGGCCTGTCCGTTGCTAAGCAAAGCTGCAGGATAGGGGTGGGGAGGAATCGTTTAGCTGAGAGCACACATGGTGTCCAAAAGCGCATGTGTACGAGGATGAAAATGTGCCCGAAACACAGTAATCGGACGCACGCGCCGCAAACAGTAGCAGAAACAGGAAGGTTAGGGGAAGGAAAGGAAATGCGGAAGTAAGATAATTGGAGTACTAATGAGCAATCAACACCAATCAACCCACGAAGGCCAATCGACGGCAGCTGACAAGTCCGCTTGCAGAAACCTGCAAAACAGGATAGGGGAGGCATGTGAATGCAAAGAAAGGAGGGGAGGTATTGGATTGCAAAGATAGGAGACCTGACACAGCAGAGCAAAGCAAACCGACAGCAGACCGGCATTAGCACACATAACGCAAGATACGCCAGGTCCAGGAAAGCACAAATGAAAGTAGGCTGCAGGATGCATGCCAGAAAATGGTAGGTGCAATGCGCAGAAATGTAAAGGGAAGGTCAAGAGGTAATCCACGGCAGGCAAATGTAATTCAACACCAAAGGCACCACAATAGTAGTTCCGGCAGTAAAACACATAACATAACCTGTAGCTATGAACATACATACACACCCCATGACATCATCGGTGTTCACAGCACAATAGTATAAAGTGTGTAAGCACCCAACACACACCTGTGTATTCCCAAACACCGCACCATAGGTGTAAACACACGGGGAACTTTTAAAATGTATATGTTGGGAGCTGCCATAGCTGTGATTCATCAGCATGTGTTAGAGACTGACGGTGTTGTGGAGGATGATACCGACAACCACCACAGGCCTCGGAGGAGAAGGAGAGTGTTCAGACCAAGGGTAACCTACCAGGGGCTACATGACCTGGAGATAGTAGAGCGTTACAGGGTGGACAGGGACATCTTACAGCAAATAGTGGAGCTGTGCCGGCCACGCCTGAGAACCAGAAACAACAGAGGAGAACCCATACCAGTGGACACGAAGGTATGTGTAAGCCTACGAATACTGGCCACAGGTACCTTTCAAAGGCCAACTGGAGATATAATGGGTATCTCACAGGCATCAGCATCCGGGTACTACACCAGTTCCTGGATGCCATGTTACCACATGCCAATGAGCAGATATACTTCCCCAGAACTTAGGAGGAGTTGGCCAGCAATATGCGTCACTTCCACCATGTGGCACAATACCCGGAGGTACTAGGTGCGATAGACTGCACGCACATACAAATCAAGTCACCACCCGGTGAGCAGGATATGCGCTACATAAACTGCAAGGGATTCCACTCCATCAACTGCCAGGTCATGTGCAATGCCCAGGGCATTATCATGGATGTGTGTGCTGGCAGCCCTGGAAGCTACCATAACTCCCATATCTGGCATGCCTCACAGCTGTATCAGGTATTTGTCAGGGGGGACATCCCACATGGCCATCTCATGGGGGATGCTGGCTATGCATTGGAGCCGTGGATGATGACTCCCATCAGAAATGCACACACACCCATGCAAGAACGCCATAATGAGGCACACGCACAAACCAGAATCATCATAGAGCGTGTGTTCGGGATGCTGAAATCACGGTTCCAGTGCTTGGATACATCTGGTGGAGCCTTGCAGTACTCTCCAGGCACGTGTGCCCACATCATCATAGTATGTGCCATGCTACATAATATGATCCTGCAGAAGCAGCTGCAGCAGGGACAAAATGCAGACCATGAAAACACTGTGCCAGCCCCAGTAAGCAGACGGAGGCGTGCCCAATATGCCTACGCCTTGGCAAAGAGGGAACGTATAGCACATACACTGACCGTGTAGGCCCCTACGGACTGACACCTCTCCACCTGCACACACAGTAAAATGGATGGCACACAAACATGACCACCTGTAAATTGTAATGTATAGGTGGCCCAATGTGTGACTCCTACATAGGCAGCCCTCAAACATTGTAAACACAACAGCCAGTGCAACACGGAATGCCAACACCTGAACAGTACATGAGTCTTACAGCATATGGTGGTGCTGTGTGCCTGTCACGTTCCCCGCCAGATATATATATTGAGGGTGCCGTGTGCATTTCTGTGTGACTAATGTGTGTGTGTCCGCAACATGTGTATGTTGGTGCCAAGTCAGAGGCAGACCAGTATGGTAGGTGTGGGTATAGCTAGCCGTAGGCATACGGTTACTACCTGTACCACAGTAGGAGGGACATTCCCACCCTGGGCAGGCGTGTCCTGACATAAAACAGTACAAAGGGCAAATGTCCGAGATGGTAGGACATAAATATGTCCCATATATAATGTAACAGTCGTATTTAATAGTTATGCCTGTATGTAAGAAACTTAAATGTTACATGCAATATGATAAGTATCCAAAGTCACAACAATAGGTATGTAGTGAGGATAAAAGTATGTGCTACCTGTGTACTGACCGTGGCTACGTGTTGGCCTGTAAACACTGCTTTGTGTCCTGCAAGTGTCCAACAATGACCATACGATAAGGTGGCAACCCATGGCAAACAGGCTCTTTTAATAACACATCCACAATGACTGCAAATATCTGGGACAGAAATACAAGGGATAGCTGTCACCTACACATATCCCCTGATATATCGCTGCAATTACGGAGGTATACAAGTAGCAAGCTCACCTGCAGACGATATAGAAACCAATTAACAATGGCCCAACGTACAATCCCATAACATAAGTCTACTAACTGTTAGCTCTCTAATCAGGGATGGAGCCCACACACATATATACGGATTATGTAGAAATGCAAGGCCCACAAACCGTATATGTTACGTACAACCACCGACATCCCCCACACTAGAAACTGAAGCAATACAAACTGTAATAGCAGCACAAACATCCAGTCAGTCAATTACATCTGCAGAACCCTCAACATACCGTAAGAGAGACACAATTAAAGGCGACATGCAAAATTGCAGGCGTTGTATAATGGAACAAACAGCCATGTTACAGGTATTGATTGCAATACTCCGTTAACATACGTCGGGATGACAGGTACACCCATATGTTGAACCAAATACTCTACCTGTCACACACAATCCACGGGGGACATGAATCCAAACTATACTTGTCTCCATGCATAGCAGTTGCAGTAACTCATAACAAAACACAATACAGACCATCTCCCCGAAGGTAGGGCAAATAGGCAACGCCCAAGTGGAGAATCCAATTATACCCCACTGTCACCACGTAATTGGTGAATGGAGTAGCTGCACAGCTGATATGCAAGTAATTAGTCACTGAGGAACACCAATTGGCGGGAAGAATCCACATGTTTCAGGTATCGACGTATATAAGGATGACTTGCCAGATATTCAAACTGTATGCTCATACCGAAAAACAGTTGAAACACTGTGAGAGAGATAGAAACGAAATGCCGTAACGACAACAAGGTATGTAGAACGCCCGATATGTAAGGTTATGTATAGCATGATCTGTATTAATTAGTTTTACTGTATGTATAGCCTGGTTTGCATTAATTAAACGTGTCCGCAATGCATAAAGTGGGGAAAGGTATTGATGTAGTGATGTCTTGCTGAGCATACTAACGCTTGTAGAATCTGTGCGTCCAGCAGTGGGACACAAGGTACACAGCACAGACACCAGAAGGGATGCTACATGAGGCCATTAAACAGAACAATGCCATACAACCCGCCGTCAGTGGTAGGGTATGTCCAACAAGGACGTGCCATAGCAGGGGATAGTATATGTTGATATACTGTCACAGCATGCATGTGTATGGGTAAATAACGTTAATGACATATGTAAGGTGGTCCCGCTGAGCAAGTATGCTTTGCATTATGGGATACTATGTGAAATATGTGTAATGTATAGTATTATAGGTAGATATGACAGATATTCTACACAGCATAACAGGCATATCATGCATACCACAGGTATCGTCTATTGGTATGTACAATAACAGGATACATATGCCCTGTAGATATGGGACATAGTAATAGCATGATAGCTAATCTAAATGGAAGGGCTACCAAGTAACCATGCACAAAGGACATGTAATAGCTGAACAGGTGCATAGTGGGGTACTATGCAGTCTGTCAAGTCCATGTGTAAGCACAACTACAGTGTTCACAAGTCATGGCGTGTTAATGTTGTGGCATGTAAAGCTGTAGCTGTTGTGTAAGGTACACCCTAAATGGGGTGGTGTACCCTTGAATGTGTGTAAATGTCTTGAGTTCAGAGATACAATGGGTGCCTATGTACCAGTTACACACCCAGTACAGATAGGTGTGGCCACGTAGGAGGATATCCACAGGACAGTGGCAATATGGTAACCACAGGAGTGGGTGTGACATATTTGTGTACTGCAAACATGTACAATGTGATATGTATGTAGGGGACTACCATCCATGTGATAGTCAGTGGGTGAATGGTGTAATGCAAAGGTGATGTGCATGCACCTTGTGTCATGCAGCTTGATGCCATGATAGTCATATTATGTATCTGTCACAGCGACACCCATATGGTTGGAGTCAGTATCAGCTGTTGGAGCAATCATGGCGCTTGGTATGTAGGGGTTCTAAAGCTAGGCAGGGAAAGTCCCCTGTGCCAGCCTGTTCCGCAGGGAAGCATATACTTAACATGAGGGGCCCTATGACTGAGGACTGTGGTATGCCAAAGTACCTGACATGTAGTAGGTACTATGGTATGCTGGCCTCACTGTGTGTCCTGTCCATGAGCCACATAGCATAACATCCTGAGACACAGGGTACGATGTGCAGGTGGATGTGTATGTTGTCAATACCAGAATGGGGAATGGTGCTGAAAGGCAATGAGAGGACAATGTAGGATGTGTGGACTCCCGTACCATCAGCAACTGCCCTGGTAACTGTATGAAAGGAGTCCACCATGTGTAGGGGCCATGCTCTGGCTTTAACAAGCCCAACCCGGGTGGCAGCAGAGGACGGGAGACCAACAATGTCTCTGAGAATGACATCCTTGACGATGTGCCCCATAGCCACGCAGAACAGTCCAGTCAGGTGTGTAGGACTATAGTCCCACTCGTGCAATGCGGTGCCACCTGTGTGTAGTGTGATAAATGCTGCTGTGTGCCATTCAGGGTCTACAATGTCTGAAACAAGGCTATTACTGAATATGGTGGCCTAGTGGGGAGACAAGTAATTCAGAGGTTGGTGGACATCACAGCCTGGGACGTTGGAAGGTGACATGGGGCCAGTGTCCCAGGACACATAGAGTGTAGGTCAGTACTGTGTACATGTGACCACAGGGACACCACAATGTTCATGTATGGATTGCGGCCCTGTAGTGAGTGAGAGGGTGTACTGTCAGCATTGAATCCATCCTCCAGCATGTTGCCAACAATACCTGGGTCTGCAATGTTCCTGAGTGACTGTTGTATGTGACAGCAGATGTGGGTGTTGCCATCGAATACTGACATACCACCATAATGCCTGGTGGTACACCCCGGAATATGTATCAGTCATGTTTACGTAGCTAGTCTTGGAGTATGTGATGAAAGACCCTGTGGCCCCACCACGGCTGACCAGTGAGCCACCCCACACATGGGAATGTACACCACTGTGCAACAGCCTACACCTGTTGTTGTACATCATATGTCCATGGAACATGACCACCAGAGTGGCGTCTGTTATCTGGTGTGTACCATCATGGCTCTGTGTGGAATAGCATGATCCATGCAGTTGTGTACATGCTAATTAAGTGCACTGGGGTATGTGTCAGCATTTGTATGTGCATTGTCCATCTGCACGGGTGTCATGATGTTAACAACTGCTGTCAGCAGACGTCTGTAGTAGGTGTAGTAGTACACATGTACTGTGTATGCTGTGATGGGTGTGTTTCCGGGATGTGGCTAACAAGGTAGATTAGCATATGTTTGGAATCCACCAATGAGGGGATAACCCCAGGTGTGTAACACCAGTCACATGGTGGTAGTGTTCATGCCAAGGGTAATGTAGGTCTTGGATGTGGTGTGTATGTGTTGCTCCAGTAGAGTGGAGGGTATGACTCATGGATGTGTTGGTACATGAGTGGCTATCCCAGTGAAGTGTGGGGTAGTGTCAGTCACACATCAGTAGTAGCTGAGGCCCACTGTCCACTATACCACCATAGAAGGTATGTTACCCGTGGGGTATGATGTTGACTCTGTCGCTTGTTACAATGTGTATAGCGGTCCTGGACACAGTTAGTTGCACGTGGAGCACCTCTGATGCATTGTGCTAAGCAACTTGCCAGGATGTGTGCAAAACATAGTGGGATATGGGAACCCCTCAGCTGTGGGTGTGCTGGTCCAGGTATGTGCCTGGAAGGTATGGTCCGTCTATAACCTGTCATTGCAGGTGTGCTCTGCAGAGCCTACAGGCAGGTCCCAGTCACTGCAGAGATGTTGGAGTGGTGCATTATAAGGTGTGCCTTGCCTGCGTGCGTCACAGGGGAAGATGCAAGCAATGTGTCACATGACCCCATGTCGCGCATGCCAGTTACCGCCCTGCCGGTGACAGTTATTGGAAACTGTGCAGGACAGGCAGTATAGCAGCAGCAAGAGCCTAGCATGTGAGCTGTACTCCCAGGGCTGACAGGTGCAAGTCATCTGTGCCACAGCATTGTGTTTGACCAGGACAGTCATAGCGGACAGATACCACATGCCTGTGGAATGACAATAGGAGCATAGGCAACTGTTGAAGTGACACAGTCGGTCATTGTACAGTGGTATCGTGTCTGGACGAATTCAAAATGCTCCCCAGGGCTAGGCCCACACCCTCAGGGCTATAAGACTGGTGAGCTATTGCATGTCCCTGCACACGTAGTCTGTGAAGTGGCATCACAGGGCAGTCACACTAACATGGCGAATGACAGACATATTGTACCTGGTGAGGTGTGGCATGGGTGCATAGGTTATGTTGCAGAAGCAGTTACCCGACAGCAAGATGTAAGCGACTAACGCCTTGTGTAGCCTGCTGTGTGGAACTGCAGTGTGACACCCTACAGAGTCAGCTATGACCGGTGTGTTGTGAATGTTATAACACACTATTGGCTGTATGTGGTGGGCACACATGAGTCTGTGGGCTATAAGCTGGTGATGTTGTCTTCCATGATGGGGCTACCTCTGGTGCCTACAGTGAGTATGGAGACATACTGCACAGGTTGTCCTCGTAGGTGTGGCCAGTGGTGTAGATTATGTGAGACTATGTGATGGGTGGGGTTTTGCGAATGTTACACATCCCCAAATGACTGTCAGGTGCAGTCAGGGTTGGCGACAGCATTACCCCAGCCATAGCTGTCAGCCTCCTGTCCCCAAAATGAGGAACATTAGCCCTCATACAGTGTGACAAATGGGCGAAACGTGGAACACTTACAACTGGCTTACTAACAGCGTCAACTAGGAAGGGCATATGATGGCTAAAATAGGCTGGTCTTACATATAAAACAGATATTCCAATGAATTACTATGATTCTCATCTATCTAGCCATGGCTAGCAGGTAAACTATGTACAACAATGAATGTGTGACAGACCCTTCCAATGTGGAACCTTGAGGAACATGCACCTTTTAGAACCCCAAATGAGGTACGTTCCCCGTAATGAGGTACACCTGAGAGCTATGGGCCCAGCACGGCTGCAGACGTGCATCCCCCACAGGCTGTAGTGCCGTATGTTGGGAAGTGAGCATTGAATGTGTACACGAGACAATTGCTCTATTGCCACATGTATGACATACCCTCATATAGACAGGCAGTAGCACTGGTACGTGACAGTTGGACATGCCTGCATATACAACCATGTCCCACAGGATATGTGCATGTGTACAACAGCTGTCGTACCTTAAGCAAGCTGGGAAGTGTAGGACAGCCAGTGTACTTGTGGGAAATGGTGTGGAATGGGTGCTATAGTAATCATTAGCTCATGACATGCTCACATGTTCTGAACAAGTGCCTAGCATGACCATACAATACAGATAGGGTGTTGGATAATATCAACCCGCAAGTGGTGATGACAGTCATTTAGGGTGGCACCGCACTATAACCCTGCTGAGTATGGTGTGCATGTCCATGAACCATTAGCACTGTAGATGTTAGCAGTACAGATGTACAAGATAGCATGGATATTTGATTACAAATACCTTTGCATGTCACAGGTGTGTTCCACCAGTGGCCTGTTGACAGACCCACAACTACAAAGGTGCAAGAGTGACATGTGCACAGCACATCTGTGCCAGATACAGTAGAACAGGGTTAATGTGTTGTACCCCACCCTCATTGTAGCCCATACCACACACACAAATGTTAGGCATCTGTGTATGTAAGGCTGTGAATGGCCATGACCTATCAGTTTAGCTGTGTCAGTGTTGTGAACAACATACAGAATGGGCTGTGTGTGTGAGGTGTGTGACATATGTGCACAGTCTGATGGATGATACCAGCAGTGTCACCGCTAGGTAAACATCCCTGTACCCATAAACTGCTACCTAGGCTGTGGTCAACATTATGGACACTGTGTAAGGGATGGTGCTGTGCAGTGCACCCCGACATGGTGACGTCTCCAGGCCCCTTAGGTAGTCATCTGAGGTACCCATGTCATGTCAGGGTGCCATCCATGAGCACGGAGATCAGTGGCCAGGCATATACAGCACTGTGGTGACCAATATTGGATCACATACCACCTGTAAGGGGTAATGGCTATGCATGGATGTGCGATAACAGCCTTCACAATTCACACCTCCACTATGCAGCATGCCGTCTACCTTGCAGAAGGACATTTGCTACACCATGATGATGGACATGCTACATGTCCATATCCTGATCTATATGACATATGTCATGGACAGCCACCATCCTAATACTAGGATCGCCACAGGCTGGACAGATCCCTGTGCCATATATGTGACATACTCCCACCATACCATGCAACCCTGTCCATCAAAGCTGCAGATGTCATCCCAGTCATACATGGTGTGATGGCCGCATGGTAGATGTACTATCAACTGACTGGATCAGTAATGTGGCATTGATGCAGCTTGCGGTGGCACAATGGCCATCTGTAACAGCGTGGAAACCGTGCCGCATTACGCTATGGTTGATGATCATCCCTGCGAATGTCGCCTGACTATCCATTGTCCCATGTCTATCACGTGTAATACAGGCGATCCGTGTCAGGATGTTGAACAGTTGTACAGTGCTGTGTAGATGTATATGGCAAAACACATGCATGTACAGGTGTCCATGCGTATGTGTGCATTGTCACTGCTCAAGTCCATTCCGGCTGTGTCTGTGTTGATATGTGACATATACACAGCATCCAGGTCAACAGTAGTACCGTGGACACATCGAGGCATGTGCAGATAGGTAAGAACACAAGTGCAGGCAAATAGACATGCCCACAGCAAGACAGCATTTACATGGAGTATGAACACTGTAATGAGGTGACACACATATATGGTGATGATATCCAATGCATAATGGGTGTGACATGTGTGACACAAACATGTCAGTCATGTCAGTGTCATGGTGCTTTGCAAAGATAACTGTGCAGATGCAGTAGATGTCATAGAAATGTATGTGCAGCAGTATCCCTGTACATCTCTGAAACTGTGACCTGTCACCATCATTATGTTTTACAGATAATGCCCCGTACACGCCTCCCAGCATACACCCGCCAGGAGGATGATGTCCTCATCCCACAGCTCCATGACAACTATGACTTGTTGTTCAGCCATGTGCCACAGCATGCCCAGCAGCGGGATGACCTGTGGCAGGATCTACGCAGGAGGGTGAACGATGTGAGTGGCCATAACCGCACCTACCAACAGGTGCGCAGACACTGCACGGATCTGATACGACATGCAAAACAGCGTGCCACTGCAATCACCAGGGAACAAGGTGGAACAGGTGGTGGGCCACCAACCCAGCCCCCACTCACACACACCAAGGAGCTACTGGCCAGTCTGGGGACACCCAGGGAACAGCATCCAGAAACACTAGCTGCCATCGTGGAGGTGGGTGTCTCCCAACCAATGAGCCTGGAGTTGCCTGGTAAGTCAGTAATGCACATATGGCTATTATATCCCATGTAGTTGCATGTGTCACTGTACATAATGTAAAGTAACAACATATGCCAGGTATGTGGACACACATGCTGCATACTACAGTATGCTACGTTGTGCATGCACACATGTGCATACTATATGCTATTACACAGGTGAATGTGTGCACATGCACAGTGCAACCTGTGGCTGTCATACAGTCATGGATAATGTTCATACTGGTGTGTCACCCCTATACAGGTACCTCTGGCATGCCGCACAGACATGGGTCCGTTGCAGGTGAGACTGTCATCAGTATCAGGCATGTTACAGTGTAGATCTATTTGCCATGTGGCCAGTTAACACTTGCACACCTGAAGTTTGTTCCAGTCACGATATGCAGGTCGCACCACCGTGCATTCACACATGCCACCCATGTGCAATATATTCACACGTAATGATACACAGACTTGAAACCACAGTACTTGTCATTGCAACATGTGTGGTCAGCTGTGCATACAACGGTGGAGGTGTTCTACAATGGAGGCATATGTAGTATGCATTGGAACAACATGTGTAGTACACACACAGTACCACACAGTGAGCTGTGATATGGGCAGCCCACAAGTGTCACCATTGTGTCATATGCCCCTGCATCAGGTGCACACATTGTGATGTGCCACCTGACATGTCCCAGACATGTAGTGTTCAGTCTGCAATATTGTCACACTATCACATGATCTATACCCCACATACCAAACATACAACCCGTTGTCTGCATAGACCTGTGGAATGTGACATATCTGACATGTATGGGTGTATGTCATATGGGACCACACAGACTTGTGGAGAAGATGCCCATCACACACAATTGGCCACCACATGTGCACACATGGCCATGGGGGATGGCCAGAGACATGTAGCCACACAGTACATGGGATGTGTATACACCCTGTTGCACATTGTCCACACATGGTCCAATTATAGCCTTAGCTGACCGATTATACAGTTGATGTGGTACAGTGGACAACCTAAAAGTCTGTGCACAGCTACTGGAGGTGTCACTGAAGTCTACCATATATGATCTGTCGAACATCACGACTGTGTTGCAGTTATGGCTATGCAATGTGTACATATTATGCATTCTACAGCAACATACATGCCTCATGTTGCCATGCAATGGCACAGTGTTTGTACTTCACACTGTATAGCAATGTAGATGGCTCACACTACCCTCCCGTGCTCATGCACATTTGCTAAACATGCATTCTATCTGTAGGGCATACACACAACACTGCAATGTGAAGCCCATTATGATGCTGTACATGTGTCAGGACACCATTGTGTCAAACATGTATGCATGTTAATGCACATGTCAGCAAATTACATGTCAAGGTCACATCAGCCATGTGTACTGTTATCCTGTTCTGGGCCACATGGTGTATCACGGGATGCATGCATACTACCATGATTGTGTGAACTGCATGCCTACTGATATGACACCTGCTTGCTGTAGTGTGCACCCCAGGGAGGTATGCTTACTAACACTATTAATGTCTGAGCTGCATGCCCTCTGCTCTATCGCAGGCATGCTGCATGCCATCTGACAAATCACATGCATTGTGTGTCTGTGTGTGTCTGTGTGTGTCTGTGTGTGTGTCTGTGTGTGTATCTGTGTGTGTGTGTGTGTGTGTGTGTGTCTGTGTCTATTGTACTTTACAGTATTTCTTTGCATTCACAGGTGATATAGGTGCATTATCCTCCTGCGGTCCATCTGATGTTAGTGTCCCCACAGATACTAGCGGTGATGAACATATGCATGAGGTACAGGCAGGGTTGTCAGGGGCTGAATCTGTGCCACTGGTTACCATCCCAGCTATGTCCCCCTCTTCCCCACACACAGTTCTGCTGCCAACACATACCACCAACGGTGACCGGTGGCCATAGTGGAAGGACAGTCAGCGTCTGTTGGCGTGGAACAGGAACATGTGGTGGCTACAGAAGGTGTGTCTACACACCATAGTGTCAGTGTAATGACTGCAGATGTGCCACACAGGCATGTGGCTGGTGCTGCTCGTAGGAGGACCTCTGGCAGACATGCACCTGCAGGACAGAGCGCAGCAGCTGGTATCACCAGACGCATGTTCCAGACTGTAATGGCGGCACAGGCACGTGCTGAACGGCAGAACAGAGAAGGGCAGAGGCTGCAGAGGGCTGCTATCCATACCCTAAATGACAACATCCAGGCATTGGCAAATGCTCAACAGCAGATTGCTAATGTTCTGGATAGGCGACTAGGTGAAATGGCCGGAATCCTTAACCGAGGCATGGCAATCCGGGAGCGGGAGCTGTCTGTGCTGGAACACCTGGTAGGAGTGAGGCATAGGCCACGTGGACATAGGCCAGCAACACCACCTAGTGTAGGTCAACGTGAGCGTGCCACCTCACATGCCCGCTCCCATAGTGCCGGTAGCAGTAGCAGTGCAGCTGCTGCTGCGCTGTCAACACCAGGACACAGCAGGCCACATGGACGTGGCCCTGGACGGTCTCAGTGGGGACACGTTTCCAGCGAACATGTGTCGTCGGACAGTAGCCACTCTGTACCTCCACCTGGTAGTGCCCGTGCAACCCCAGGCAGGCACAGGTCACATGGCCGTGGACGGACACAGTGAGCTGTACAACCTGCACTGTACAATCTGGGGCTGTCAATTATACCCCTGTAGGCATCACAAATGGCAGAACTGTGTACACACATACACGCACACAGCAAACACAACTGTAGGGCTCCACAACATCCACATGCATTCTGCACAGACATGTCCAGTCAACTCACTGGCCCTTACACACACACATGATGTTATCCATTGGTGCAGCCTATGCCCCTGGCAAACATATCACCCTGTGCATATGATGAAGCCTGTGCCGCATCCCTGTCATTCACACATCGGTGCAGGGTTATGCACATATATTCTGATGCACAGGGTGAACAGCATAGTGGGAGGTGTATGTAATACCTGTGTATGCATAGTGAGGGATGTGTATGTTGCAGTGGTTGTGTGCAGCCTATGCCCCTGGAAAACATATCACCCTGTGCATATGATGAAGCCTGTGCCGCATCCCTGTCATCCACACCATCAGTGCAGGGTTATGCACAAATATTCTGATGCACAGGGTGAACAGCATAGTGAGAGGTGTATGTAATACCTGTGTATGCATAGTGAGGGATGTGTATGTTGCAGTGGTTGTGTGTGAATACTGAGTTGTGTATGTGGCATAGGTTGTGTACTGTTGACATGCACCAGTCACACCATGTAGTGCAGGTGCAGCATGCATTGTGATGTGTTCACGGTATGTGTCTCGGTTACATCTGTAGCACCATGTTGGTTGTGATACCCTGGTTCCCTCCTATGGTGTACTTGCATGTGCCTACAGGTAGCAGTGTTTGCAGTCCCCCACGTGTAACTGTGGAGTACACACAGGCACGTCTGGCAATATCAGCATGCTACATGTACCTTCATCCTGACTGTTGGACACACAAACATGACACAGATGTCCGCACATATACTGTACCTGACGCATGTGGTCAGTGCCACAGGCTACACTGGACAGAGATGTGACATACATAGCAGGACACATTACAGGTATGGTGACATGGTGCAGGGGTTGTACACAGCGGCCTGGCCAATGATGATGTGAGGTGTCACTTGGTAGCTGGAGGCCACACTGTGCAGCAGTAGGACCCTGTAACAGTACGTGAACATGGCCGCAATCACGGGGTGTACACCACTATAACGCACACCCCATAGTGTGCAGCTGGGGACCCTATGGCATCAACAGGGTTGTGCAATGCATCACCATTACGGGTTAGTCAACATGTGGGGCCAGTGATAATTTCCCACCGTATATTAGCATACACACTCACACCAAGCACCAGACATATATACAGACACACACACACACTGTGGTGACCACACATGTGTATACGGACAGCCGATGTGTGTGATGCACCTCACCGGCGAACGTCATGCTTCCCACACTGACGTATGTACACTTCTCTACAATGGTGTACAGGGATGTGTAGCAACTGGGACATATTCCCTGCAATATGTGGCATCCCTGGTCACACATTTGGACACACATGGCAGTGCTGGGAATGATACACCAGCCATATGATGACACGTTTGATGGACATGCAGCGGTATTGATTGCATTATGTGTACCAACGCTATATCTGGCAAATGTGCTGCTATATACACACAAGAGGTTGTAGGTGTTACAGGTGCCATATGACATATAGTTGTTAACACCTGACCGCTGTGTATGCAATATGTCAGCACCGTCATGTAACAGCGACATAGCGTACAGTTAGCACATGGCATGATAGGATGGTGTGTGACACAACTGTGAGCCACCCCCTGCACACATACATCTAGACAGGTGGTTCACCACGTTATGTACACACATCCCTCCATTCGTGCTGTTTGTATGTCACCGTATAAAGATGTCAATGATGGGTCTGCATTGCGTCTGCATGTTGTAGGTAGGTGCAACTATGTTACGGACATTGGCCACTGCACATGCATGTTTGCTGCATGCACAGTACAGATGTCACATGTGTCTCCTGTTGCCATGTTTGTATGCATTGCTATTGTTGGACATGTGTGTTGACATACATAACACATGGACTGCTGTATGATATCACGGGTGTCACAGGCGACCAGTACAATGGTATGTGTCCCGGTCAACACTGCTACCCCCTGTAGTGTGAGCATTCAACAGACATGGGCCCACATTCAATTCGCGTGTGTAGCATTGATTAGGCCAGTGTTATGCACAAGGTACATCAAAGGCCATGTATGTATGTGTTGTGTGTGCAGTCCATGCACACATCCACACAATCACATGTATGACATACCCAGACGTGTGTTCATTGGTGTACAGCAATAGTCAGGTGTCACAGCTGTGTAAGGGTCATGGTATGTCTTGAGCCGACCTGTTCATGTATACTGGTATCATTGCAATGCATAACACCTGTTGGATCCCTGTTGGTATGTGTGTACTCTGCACAGCTGGTGTACACTGCTGTACAGCCCAGTGGTCATGTGTCACATGGTGTTGTTGGACCGTATGGCTGTGTAGTGCTGCACCAACGACATGGTGCTGACTTGACAGCTACAGTGTACACTGCAGTGTGTACGTGTGTGACCTGCACCTGTGACAGCTGTGATGGCAGCTGTGTGTGTACAGGTCACTGCATGTGTGACCGCCCTGTGCGTGAGGGCAGTTATACCTTACTGTGCCCTTCTGTGTGTACACTCCATCTGCATGCAAGATTGCCCTTTGCAACAGCTAAGTGTGTGAGCATGCCCAGTACGCTGTGTAGATGGACACACAGTACATTCCACACTGCGCCCTTCTGTGATTAGACTCCGTGTGCATGCAAGATGGCCCTTTGCAACTGCTAAGTGTGTGAGCATGCCCAGTACGCCGTTGTGTAGATGGACACACAGTACATTCCACACTGCGCCCTTTCGTGATTAGACTCCGTGTGCATGCAAGATGGCCCTTTGCAACTGCTAAGTGTGTGAGCATGCCCAGTATGCTGTTGTGTAGATGGACACACAGTACATTCCACACTGCGCCCTTCCGTGATTAGACTCCGTGTGCATGCAAGTTGGCCCTTTGCAACAGCTAAGTGTGTGAGCATGCCCAGTACACAATTGTGTAGATGGACACACAGTACATTCCAAACAGACATGTGATACTAAGCATGTGGACATGGCCATTGACATCCTGTATAGCCATGGTGGTCATCCAGGCACCAGATGTCCAATTTCAATGTCACGATGGATGCCTACATTGAACACACTTGTTGCTCTCTTGAAGGGTGTACTGTCTGTGGCACATCCCGTATCTATTCAGTGTTGTTGTGCTCCATAGATATTTAGTTGGCCCGTTGACAGCACTGGCGTGTTTGTGTATGTCTATCTTGGGACGGTAATATGCTTTCAGACCGCTCAGTCTCAAAACATTCCCTATCGGCATCTTTGCCTTTGCAGATGATGTCACCCACCTAGAAGTATGCCTGTTGGAGTGCTGTGTTCAGTAATCTCGGTAGTGCATTCTGTAAATGCATAATGCTGTAGTGTGCTAGAGTAGGTAGGTGTGTGTTCAACTCCCGGCCCTTCCAAGTGTGTGTGTGTGTGTGTGTGTGTGTGTGTGTGGTTCCAGCTGCCTGGGGACACAGTAAAGCTTTTAGATGCCTCACAACACATACATTCCCTATCGGCGTCTTTGCCTTTGCGGATGATGTCACCCACCTAGAAGTATGCCTCTGGGAGTGCTGTGTTCAGTAATCTCAGGAGCGCATTCTGTAAATGCGTAATGCTGTAGTGTGTTAGAGTAGGTAGGTGTGTGTTCAACTCCCGGCCCTTCCAAGTGTGTGTGTGTGTGTGTGTGTTTCCAGCTGCCTGGGGACACAGTAAAGCTTTTAGATGCCTCACAACACATACATTCCCTATCGGCGTCTTTGCCTTTGTGGATGATGTCACCCACCTAGAAGTATGCCTCTGGGAGTGCTGTGTTCAGTAATCTCGGTAGCACGTTCTGTAAATGCGTAATGCTGTAGTGTGTTAGAGTAGGTAGGTGTTTGTTCAACTCCCGGCCCTTCCAAGTGTGTGTGTGTGTGTGTGTGTGTGTGTGTGTGTGTGTGTGTGTGTGTGTTTCCAGCTGCCTGGGGACACAGTAATGCTTTTAGATGCCTCACAACACATACATTCCCTATCGGCGTCTTTGCCTTTGCGGATGATGTCACCCACCTAGAAGTATGCCTCTGGGAGTGCTGTGTTCAGTAATCTCAGTAGCGTTCTGTAAATGTGTAATGCTGTAGTGTGTTAGAGTAGGTAGGTGTGTGTTCAACTCCCGGCCCTTCCAAGTGTGTGTGTGTGTGTGTGTGTGTGTGTCTGTGTGTGTGTGTTTCCAGCTGCCTGGGGACACAGTAATGCTTTTAGATGCCTCACAACACATACATTCCCTATCGGCGTCTTTGCCTTTGCGGATGATGTCACCCACCTAGAAGTATGCCTCTGGGAGTGCTGTGTTCAGTAATCTTGGTAGCGTTCTGTAAATGTGTAATGCTGTAGTGTGTTAGAGTAGGTAGGTGTGTGTTCAACTCCCAGCCCTTCCAAGTGTGTGTGTGTGTGTGTGTGTGTGTGTGTGTTTCCAGCTGCCTGGGGACACAGTAAAGCTTTTAGATGCCTCACAACACATACATTCCCTATCGGCGTCTTTGCCTTTGCGGATGATGTCACCCACCTAGAAGTATGCCTCTGGGAGTGCTGTGTTCAGTAATCTCGGTAGTGCATTCTGTAAATATGTAATGCTGTAGTGTGTTAGAGTAGGTAGGTGTGTGTTCAACTCAAGGCCCTTCCAAGTGTGTGTGTGTGTGTGTGTGTGTGTGTGTGTGTGTGTGTGTGTTTCCAGCTGCCTGGGGACACAGTAATGCTTTTAGATGCCTCACAACACGTACATTCCCTATCAGCGTCTTTGCCTTTGCGGATGATGTCACCCACCTAGAAGTATGCCTCTGGGAGTGCTGTGTTCAGTAGTCTCGGTAGCGCATTCTGTAAATGCGTCATGCTGTAGTGTAATAGGGTAGTTAGGTGTAAGCTCGATTCCCAGGCCTGCCAGATGTGTGTGTGTGTGTGTGTGTGTGTGTGTGTGTGTGTGTGTGTGTGTGTGTGTGTGTGTGTGTGTGCATGCTCCCATCCGCCTGGGGACTCAGGTTATGCTTTTAGACGCTTTGCAACACAGATGTATCCTGCTGACGTCTTTGTCTTTGCGGATGTTGACACGCACCTAGTAGAATGCCTGTGTGTCTACTGTGTTTAGTAATCTCGGTAGCGTGTTCTGTAAATGCGTCATGCTGTAGTGTGATAGGGTAGTCATGTATAGGTTCGATTACCAGCCCTGCCACATGTGTGTGTGTGTATGTCTGTATCTCTCTCTCTCTGTCTATATATATATATATCTATAATCTATTTTCTGCCCATACCTCTGCTCTTGCATGGACAGCTGACTGTTTCATGTATCGCATATTTGCATAGCTTTCACATACCAATGAGGCATGTTGCAACTCCCAACATTGTCCATGCAACGTCTGTGTTACGGGCGGTGTTACACGCCCTTACAGGTGTTTGCTGTATATCTTGGCAGACATCTATCCTTGCTGTACTCTCACTGTACTCGTACACGCCGGAGGCTTCAAGTATCATGGCCTAGTTTTGATGTGTGTATGTCTATTTGTGCTGTGTGCATGGCTCTGGGTATGTCCCACTATCATCATTTGTAAAGGTGACAGCCCTATAGGTTCTTCATGTAGACTGCTGTGTCATTTGACATGTCAGCACATACCTGCGGACAGTACTGCACGTCCTACTGCAGCGCATTTCATACCTTCTGCATTATCTTGCAGTCGATATTGCTGTTTCCTCACACATGGATCTGTTTCTGTTCATACCACTCCACCTCCTAGAGCAAGTTGCTGGACAAGGCCTTATCTGATAGTGGGACACATAGGGCAGTATTGACATGTTGCTCTTACAAACGTAGATAGTTGACACAATAATAGGTTTTGCATTAGTATGGCTTTTCTGTCGGATTTGGTGTCTTACTCACATGTTTGTCATTATTTCATGTCTTCAGTTATCATGAAAGTGCCAGAATGTTACTGTTGTTACGTGGAACACACCAAACATATGAGGCAGAACTCTGCACATTCTGCGTAAATCTGTACAGTTGCGGAGTATGTGTCTGTAACAAAATATCAACTTTCTGACACCAATACACACACTGTATGGCGGCATCACAGGCCACATGCCATTACATTTATATTGCAGGACACACCCACCCAGACAGTTGTATTCCTCACACAGGCCAACATCTGCTTATCCACACTAATTGGTCTATCATGTACCGTATGTGTGGGCCGGTATTTGCGCTTTCCGTCAGTGGCAGAGCTCACGTACGTGTCTGGGGGACTGGACATTGTTACGGTGACACTGCATGACACCCTGAGGGACACATTACTTTTGTGTCTATTAACCTTCCACATTGACATTCACAGGGCATACGTTGTCATTCACATTTGTCGGAGTACATGCGTGTGTCTTGTACATGTTTTCTCATTTGTCCTGATGTCTTTCTTCTCACCTGTCCACCTAGTATCACTAGTTCTGTACATGTATTTTGGACAGGTTACCTTCATACCCTTTCCTGTACACATTATGGGTAAACGCCCTGACGTTTGACCTTGTTACATTTGTCATAGTGATGTGCCTTTCTGGTAAATTGCTGGCAAGACATTACGGACTGTGCGGTAGATAATAGTGACTGACATTTCCATTACATGATTAGTAACACTCATAACATCCATATTCATGGGTACGCCAGTATTCTCACGACGTTCTGACTTTGTCTGGGGTATATCTAATATAGTCCCTATTTGTATTTCATGTACTATGCCTTAGTGCAGCTGTGTTATTCTGACAGTTTGCCAGTTATGGGGACCATCTTGGTCATACACATGTCCATCCATGATAATCGCCTACATGACACTGATATAGGGCCCTACATATTGCCAAAATGGTTTCTGCAATATCCAGTGGATGGTTTGCCCTATTATTGAGAATATAGGTGTGTGCTATACCCACATCACTCCCACGGGGCGGGCCTACGAAATCCCTGCCAAACAACACCTAGGCCCATTTCTGCATACTCATGATTCCCATACCTGACAACCCTCTACAGTACCCATTACACATGTTTAATGTGTGCGGTACTGAAGTGTGGAGACACTTATATGCACTCCCCACTCTCCGGATATCAGTTAAATGCGTCATACATTCTATCGACACATGTGTCGTCACCCTTGCACCTGATACTGTTGCATGTACAGCTATTTCGTATTTGCTGCGGTCAATTCTTTTGCGTCAATGTCGGTTGACACTACGTAAGATTCAATTTTTGGAGTCCTGCAATGGACACCTATCTGCATGTTTAAAGTGTAGAACTTGCTGGACTGTCACTTTCTGGCCATTGGTTTGGAATGCTGCTGTTTATTCACCTTTCCTGCATGTCTGTTTGTCTACCCATATTAGATATAACGTCGTCTATTTACGTACATATGTCATATCTACGGGACATAAGTCTGTTGTGTATACATATATACATGTATAATCCTCATTTCATAACTTGCTTTGGTTTACGTCTGTGGATTATGTGTATACACATATATCTATATCCATAC
Source organism: Protopterus annectens (assembly GCF_019279795.1). Lineage (NCBI taxonomy): Eukaryota > Metazoa > Chordata > Ceratodontiformes > Protopteridae > Protopterus > Protopterus annectens. The sequence goes on from NC_056734.1 coordinate 102,243,048, forward strand.
CATACCTTTCCACTATACAGATTGTCGCAGCGTACAGCTGCTTGCCCTTTATCTTCGCTGTGTTTTAAATAAACCTGTGTCTATCTGGCAATGTCGTGGCATTTCATTTGAGACTTACAGTGGGGATTTCTGGCAAGCAGTTCAGGTTACGACTGCATACCCTTCAGAGAATCCATGCTACTGACACACCCGTTATTCTATCCACTTTCTATGTTTGTTCTGGCACATATCTGGTGTTTGTCCCTATTTGTACTGGTAGTTTGCATGGCTTTGTCCGGTTTCATACTTTACGAGGTTAACAGGTTTGAGCCATGTATAACTAACATGGGGGAAACAGCATTCATTTACTATGCTGTGAGCGGATCACACACGCACAGGCGCACTTGCATTTCCTTATTGTGGGTTACGCGCAGGCGCGCATGCATATCTTTATTGTGGGTTACATATGTTTACTAAGTCTTTGTGCTTATGTGGGCTTTATTACTTGTGACAGTACCAGTAATTATCTGTAATACGGTTAATGGACGTTTGCGAAACACACGTTCACCTTTACATATTTAACTGTCTGTACAGCACAGACACATTCATTATACTTTCACATCATATGTGCTGTAGTTGTTGTTCAACTGGGACTGCATTCACATTGGCCGGATGCTGTAACCACTATACGTTTGATGTTCTGACTCATTTATATGCATACCCATAGTACATGGGTCTACTTTGGATGACCGAAATGCCAGTTCGCCGACACGCAAAACACCGAGACCAAACAACCGAAAATGAAGGTGATCGACAAGGTGAAATCCTGACAGCCGAAAGACCGACATGGGCAACGTGTGAGCGCGACTCGGTAAGTGTGCGATAGTGAGGGATTTAGGGTTAGGAAGCGGACAGGTAAGTGCGATAGTGAGGGATTTAGGGTTAGGTGTGGGAAAGGTGAGTGCGGTAGTGTCGGACTTAGGGTTCGGGTAAGGTAAGTGTGTGATAGTGACGGACTGTAGTTTAGGGCGGTTAAGTGAGTTAGGGTTAGGGTGCGGTAGGGTGAGTGTGCGATATAGTGACGGGCTTTATGTTTTAGGGTGGGTTAAGTGAGTTAGGGTTAGGGTGCAGGTAGGATAAGTGTGCGATAGTGACGGACTTTAGGTTTAGGGGTGGGTTAAGTGAGTTAGGGTTAGGGTGCGGGTAGGGTAAGTGTGCGGTAGAGTTGGACCTTAGGGTTAGGGTTTGGGTTAAGGTTAGTAGATATGTAATTGTGTGTAATGTGTAGTTTACGTTTTGTGTGTCGGTGTAATGGTGTTCGGTTTTGTGAGTTGTCGGTATTGTGTGTTTTCGGTTGTTTGGTCTCGGTGTTTTGCGTGTCGGCGAACTGGCGTTTCGGTCATCCAAAGTAGACCCTAGTACATAGCTACATTAACATATGCCTCACCGCTTCACTTACGTCACAGACATCCATTCTCCTGCTGGGAAAAATGCGGTACTACATGTTACACATTCCCTATTCCCTACTGCTCTGGACCCACGCTGCATATTTCATCACTGCAGGGATATTCAGAACCCAAAGGCTTATAGTCCTGACACATACAGGTCTTTAATTGTCAGGGTGTTCATGTGGTGATCTGGGTTTAGGCTTGTCCGCCTGGTGAACGGAACTGCCCTGACCATGTTCAAATGTCAGACAAAGCACATGGACAGGGTTTGTCCATTTTAAACATTTAATCTGTGTTTACAGACACAGTGTTTGGGCACCTGTCAGCAGCTTATGATGCTGGCAATACATAATATGGGTGGGGGCGGTTACGATACATAATCCACGGTGAGTGGTGTTCCCATTCACATTTGACTATTTCCTGTATTCATTCTTACGAGGGTTATTATTTTGCACATGACTTAACTATGAATTAACTATGGGTATGCAGTAGTACAGTCAACATATGTGACGGCTTGTTACAGTATATATGTACGGACCTCTGTAATACTGGGGACTACCTCACATCCTTCACAGCATTTCCTGCTTATGTACATACTATTATTCCTTGAACTTTCGAAGCTTGTGAGAGCAGTAATTACATCTGTCCCTATTTGTCCACCCATCCTTTTAGGCTTTGTCCAGGTTTTGTTTTGTTGTAATAGGTTGAGAGGTGGTGTCGGTATGTGATTGAGTTGAATATATACTGTCGATAATTCAGTGGGGAGTAGGGTTACCACTTGTTCCTCTTTGCAAGGGGAGGTCCCACTTTGGACAGTTGTGTCCTGCGACGACACCTAAGACATGGCAAATGTCCTGTGATTTTAAGACAATAATATATTTCTTCATTTCTGTACTAGTTGCATGATACAGGTATTTTGTATCTGGTACACATAACTATTATTTGGGATAGCATAAGCTATTCAAATGCTATGGCATTAGCTTTTATCTTGGCATACATGTGTAATTCTGTACTTTGCACAGGCCGGGGGTATGTTTTATCCTGCAAATTCTCACATTTCTACAAGGGATGTCCCACCTTGGCCATCTGAACAGGTGGCAAAGCTAGTGGGGTGACCTGCATGGTGGACAGCTGTTCCATCCTGCGTAGTATGAATTGCATGTCTGTGTAGATACTGACCAGTACCGTGACTACACATACATGTTTTGTCCAGATGTGTACAGTAATGGACACCGTGGCGTGTAAACAACTCTGAGGTTTCAACAGGTTACTTATCCCACGCGGGATGTACACACATTTTGCCGTAACATTAACGTGCAGGCATTTGGATTTACATACCTGTGATGGGATGTTTACAAACGTGGGATACATATTTGCAATCCGGACACTGCCTAGAACGACACTTCCTACTACATATGGGGAATACCCGCTATGTGTAGGTGTACGGATGCGCAAGGCTGGTAGCTGGATTTGGTGGACATTCAGACATGGGTGCAGGTTATGTGCTATACAGGGGTTGTTGCGTATTGCATTTGCATGCATGGGTTCTACTTTTGGATATCCCGGTTCCGCATATAGCATCCTATGTGTATGTGACGGTTACGTTCCTGTTCATGTGTATAGCACATTTTAATATACATATGTTTGTGTGTGTTTGGTATACAATATGGACTGTCAGGTTTCTTTACGGTTGTTATATAGCCACAACTGCCCTGCTGTGTACTATCACTACCACTGTGGGACTGCTGGTGACCATACCCATGGGGCTAGACGTGTGTATTGGTGGCGCGCTGACATGATGCGCTTCACTTCCACTGGGTATAACTTCTGACAGTGCAGTACATTACGGACACACGATTTTAAATGTCATTTGTTCCATGGACGGAAACTTATATTATGTTGCGTGCATTTCTGTTTTGTTCTCCATTTTTGTGTGGCCGGGAATTGTCTTGCATGGTTTGCATACGTTTCATTATCCACGGACACTGTTAGGTGCAATTACTATTGCAGGCAGGCTATAATATTCAGCAGTTTAGGTTGCTCATCGCCAGCCGACATTGACACGCCTCCGGGTGCAGCTTAGTAATGCCCCATGCACTCGCGCACGAGTCCTATGCACGTGGATGTGGTAGCGGCGCACCTTCATTAATATGCATATGATGCTACTACACCATTTATACGCCGCACAGCCAGCGCAGGCCTTACACCGGCCTTGCGCCGAGCTTCATGAATCCGGGGGATTGTTTTAATTTGCTTGATTTGTGAGCTGTTTTTTATGTTTATTTTAAATAATTGAACAGAATTGATGAACAACGACTTTTCTATGATTTTTGAATAAGGTTTATTAATTTGTAAACTTGACATACTGAATGGTGTGGATTTTTTTACATTTTTTCAAGGGGTTACTTGGTATTGCTTTTGACTACATTAACTTATAATTTTCATAGAGTAGTTTCATCATTATTACAGTTTTGTCATGTCTTCATATAAATAACAGATTAGTGGATTTGTGATTTGGACTAGTGTACTTGTTAACAACACACTTGCTTTGAGATTTTTGAGATAGATATTGTTACACCCTGACAATACGAATTTAATATTATTATTTTTCATTATTATTGTTTTCTGATTTTATTTTATCTTATTATTTTCTAATTTATTTTATTAATACTATTGGTTCTTGTGGATTCAACAAATAGGGTGTTTATTTTTACCACTATTACCCATTTAGATCTGAGGTTAAACATTTAAAAGTGGACAGGAAAAGTTCATTTTTTTACATATACTTTTTTTACATATTTTTTTATATTTTTTTTCCTATAGATATATATTTTTTTATTTATGATGGAACACTTAATGATCCAATATATGGAAATTTCTAGACAGATTATCACATTACTGCAGGCAAACAAGACTGCAGAACATAATATTCAAGATGTTAGTTTAACAGACACACAGGTGGAACTGTTTACTATGCATACACCACCAGTGTCCAATGCTGATAGACAAGTGAATACAGAGACACTTAGAGGGGAAAGGAACAATACCCACCAGGGAGAGAATAATAACAGTAGAGGAAGAGTTGTTACTAACAACATTTCTACAGGACCAATGTTTGACATGGAGAACTTCTTGGTGCCCCCTGTATTAGGTGACTCTTTTAGATCAGAAAATCTTGGGACATTCAACTCACAGGTATTTAAATTTGAAAAGCTAGCTAAAAAATACAAATCGCTTCAGATGGACAATATTTTTTTAGAGCGTTCACTAGAACTTAATCAGGTACCCAAAGGTCTGAGAGTATATAGGATCCCTATGGGAATTGAAGCAAACACTGAGGCATACAAAAATATGTTGGAACTTTTTGATAGAACTGGGATGGACTTAATGAGAATTATCATTAGAGAGAACAACAACAGATTAAGTGTTTTAAAAAATGAACTACTTATTCTCAAGCAGAGTATTACCAGTGACTTGCTTTTTGAAAGTAACAAAGGTACATTAGATAGAATTACAACTGAACTTGACAGATATGTTAAAACAAGTATGGAAAAAAAACAAAAGAAGCTATTAAGGGATACTACTGAATATAAAGAGAAAAAAGCTTACCCCTTACCCAATACGACTAGGGATGTCCAACATGATGGGGACATAAGGAGAAACACAATGTTAACTGAGGAGGAGGGGTAACCAATGAGATACATTTTGGGATAGAGGAGGAAGAAGAGGTTTTTTTAGAAAACCAACCTCCATTAAGACGGTCAGACAGATTGAGGAACCGAGACAACCCACGAGATCCGGAGGTTCAGAGACCACCTCAGGGACCAGGACGGTACACAGGGAACAATTGGAGGGATGTGCGACAGAGGAGGAACAACTCGAACTTGAACCCCACCTTCCACAACACCAACAACTGGCGCAACAGATGAACGACAACACTGATAACACTCCCAGTATTTTCTTACCTACTGATTCTCCTGTATCTTGTTTTGATTCATCTACTGATTTATGTCAGCATTCTCCCACCAGTATGTTAAATTCTCCTTTGGCTAACATTACTAAGGAGGGTCCTACTATTTTAGGTGACAACTCCTTTTTTGTTTACAATTTTTCTAGTTTGAAGATTTTAGACAGTCATCTTAGCTTATTGAAAAAAGGTTTTTCTTTTGTCCCTGATTTCAAATATGACATCAGTAAGATTCTTATTAATTTAAAGCTCTTTACAAGAAAACTGAATTTAAAAGTATTTTTTAGTACTAAACACAGGGTTGACAGTGAAGCTCAATTATTTACAATTAGAAGAAGTAGCACATTTATACCCCCACACTATCCTGCTGTGTTGGCTTTTGAACGTTTATGTATAACACAAATTAGGTGACTTCTTGACAATAGACAGATAACATGTGACAACAACATAACATCTGCAGAATTATTTTGCTTAAAGGAACTTTCTGTTAACAAGGACTATAGGGTTATGAAACCGGACAAAGGTGGAGGAGTGGTTATTATGACCAACACTGATTATTTAACGCAGATGCAGAACATTCTAAACGACTCCGACACATATGAGTTAGCTTCTAAATTTGATGTCCAGAAGGCGTACACCAAAATAGACTGGATGCTTTATGAGTTGCTATGTGAAGGTATAATAGATGCTGAGGAATATAAATATTTATCGGTAGAACACCGTCATGCCCACCATTTTGGCATACCCAAAATTCATAAAAATTTAGTTAACCCACCTTTTAGACCCATAGTTGCAGCCAGACAATCAAAACTGAACCTCTAGCTTCCTACATAGACATTATGACCAAGGACATCCTGGAAAGGTTGCCATATATCTTAAAAGATTCATGGCACTGTTTGGACTGCCTCAGAACTTTGTCTCATGATGATCTGGGGGATTTTTTGTTGGTCACTATTGATGTTATCAATTTATTTTCAGTGATCCCCATGATTGTGGGCTCGACTGGTTTAGGAAGAGCTTGGACAAACATACCAACTTGCACCGGACCAAGAAGGACCTATTGGTGGATCTGTTGCAAATGGTACTGGAGAACAATTTTGTTGGTTTTGAGGATGAGTATTACAGACAGTCCACAGGGGTGGCTATGGGTGCTAAATGTGCACCCATTTATGCCAACCTTGTTTTAGCAGAATGGGAAGACCAGTTTGTGTTGACATCTGATTATAAGGCTAAGATGCCTATCTATTTTAGATTTTTGGATGATATTTTGCTTTTTTGGAAGGGCACACTTGACGAACTGGTAGAATCTATTTTATATTTTAACAACACGATAACATTCTTAAAATTTACACACAAGGTTGGCAAGATGAGTATTGATTATCTGGATTTACAATTATATACTAAAAATGGTAAAATAGAATCAAGATTATACAGAAAGAAAACTTACAGCAATTCATTTCTACATTATAGTAGTTGTCACCCTGCCTATGTTAAGAGAAATGTTGTTAAGGGCTAAATGATCAGGTTGTCTCGTTTTATTAGTGAGGATGATGTCTTTAAAATTGAACTGGACATACTGAAGGACTTATTTGTCCAAAGAGGTTATCCCATTGATATACTTTTGTCACTTCAACATGAAATATTTAGAAGAAGGTCTACTGACTGTTCCAATTTTGCATGACACACACAGGTTATGTGACAAAGTCACCAACCATAAAGATGTGCCTGATAGAAACAATACGCCAACAGGAATGGTATTACAACACAATAGGTTAGCACCTGAAGTTAAAGATGTTATTTACGGTGCTTGGGAAAGCCTCATCCCTGCAGACTTACACAACATACTTGGTAAATGTCCCACCTTTATTAATAGTAGAGGTTCAAATTTAAAAGACCTACTAGAGAAGACCCCTAGATCCTTTGGACAAAGACCAGCTACTATGGCCAAATGTGGCAATTGCAAGGCCTGTAAATTTATTAATGATGGTCCCTATGTTTCTCTAGGTAATTTTAAGAGAACTTTGAAGAGCCCTGGTTACTGCAACTGTAACACAAGTATGGTCATTTATGCTGCCACTTGTTTATCTTGCCCAGCGTTCTATATAGGTATGACTACCAGGAAGTTGAGACAAAGAATATTAGAATATTACAGGGACATAAAAAACAAGAAAACCACTAATTAATTGTATGTACACACGAATCATTGTTCAAACTTTAAAAAGTTTATTTTTTTGTTATTGACAGGCTATATACAAAGGATTTTGGGGGGGACTTTAAAACCATGTTGGAAATAAGGGAATGTCTTTGGCAACTGAGACTTGATGCCAGCAATGCTCCTGGTATCAATGATGCACTATCCCTAGCATGTATTTTAAGATACAAGGCAGCTTGTATATAATATAAAACTATGTAAATTTAAATATTTTAACAGATATGTTTTTTGTTTTATATGGAATGTTTATTACTGCACACACTGCTTTTATGATGTTTTATTTTGGTTTATTTATTTATTCTGGGTAGCTATTACTTACTTGAGATTCTAGCAAACAAGGTATTGTTGAGCAGGACTTTAAGATTTGGTGAACAGGAACTTTAGGGGATAATTGTTTAATTTAACTACCCTCCTGCTTTTTCATCATTGATTAATCAAGCACTAATTAATAGCTGTATTTAAAGGTTGTTTTTACTAAAGTTAACTGACTCTGAAGATGCCCATGAGGGTGAAAGCGCTTAGTCAGTTCAAGTTGCTGTTTTTTTATTTCTTTATTCATCAAATTGTGAATTAATAAAGGTTTTGTGAGGTTACCTGTTATGTTACCTTAGTGCCTTTTTGTTTATTTCCTATGACACTAGGTTTGTCAGTTTGGCATTGCCTTAAAAAGTTCTAAGGGGCTGGATTCTGTTGCCTAGGGGAGACAGGTGCAGAACATCCTTTACAAAGCAACATGGTTTGTTAAATATGTCCTCCAATGCTGAAAAATATTAAATCCCCTGGAAAGACACCAAAAACTAAGCCAATTATCGGTCAATCATCTTTTGTTCATATCATGGCACCATCCTTGGTGAAGGTAGAACGCTGCTCAATGTAAGGCACATATCTGCCTGAGACACATATATTTCGAGAACTCAACAATGTCTCTCTTTCTATAGTCCAGGGAAGTACGTAAAAGGTCATTAACGCCCATATGGACTATGATAGAATCATACTAGTACCTGACTTGAGTACATACATAACTTGGTGGATCCTGGCTCCAGATATGCAACAAACTATTAACTTCTCCTTGTTCTTTCTGATGAGAGGGGCATCTATATGCTGTATAATGGAGTCCCTGTGACAATTATGGGCTTTGTTTTTGGGGCTCCATTGGATATAGGCATATGTGTGTTGCTTGGTGTTGCTTTTAGTGAGTTCTTTAAAGATTGCTGAGGATAGGTGTTGCCATTCATAGGCTTAGGAGATATTTAAGATTTGGGAAAACTGCTTTTAGTGGCTCAACATAATTTGGTCTATGTGTGTGGTGGACACTATGTGTGGTGGATTTAGTGTGTGCGTTCTTGACAAACTTATTTGTATGTGAGATTTTTGCCTGCAGTGAAACTGTGTATGTGCATCTCTTGCATACTGTTTATTTTTTAAGGAATAAATGGTTGTGTGAGACAGATGCTACATTAGCTTAGGATGCCCGTATCTACCAAGCTGGCAACAGAGACATTTGGAAATGCCTTATCCATGTTGTCCGGACGTAAATTTCAGTGGGCTATTGTAGGTCATGGGCGGCGTTATACAGAGCTCTGCTTGGGTGGTCTCTGGGTATGACACTAGACTAGGTTAGATTGTGCTAAGATTTGATAGTAGTGCTGGTTAATGGGCAAACTAGCTACTCTAAGCTTGTCTGCACACAATGACTTTGTTTTAGCCACACTAAGTTAAAGGTTTCAGTTCTAATGGTAATTTTCTTGTTAAAATTTACTTTCTGGGTATTTGTGTTTGTACAGAGCACTACTAGCCTCTTGATGTAAAAACACCAAAAATGATTGCTTGTGAGTATAAAGCTATAACAAAACAACTTAACTTGAAATTGCCCTGTTGAGGTAGTTTATTACCATGTTTGCCCACACTCTGGCAGATTTAGTGTATCTTGGGCCCTGAGCAGTTTTCAAACAATGGTTCCCCTTCACACTTTTTACCTCACATACATACTTGCACATCTGTTGGATTTGCCTTCCTGATAGCTTTATATGTATACTTATCTACCAGGCTGTTTTAAATTATATTTATAATTTAATAAAGCTACAGTTGTGTACATCAGCTTTAAATTTAAGTAGCATTGAATTTTTTTCCAGCAAAAAAGAAAACAAAATTTACTAATAATAACAAAATTAAATTACCCATTTTAGAACATTTCAACCAAAAAGAACACTGTCATTGTAATCCACCAGTATCCCTATCAGTTAAAGCCACTTGACTGTGTATAACTTGAATATCCAAGTCTAGTAGGCCAACTTGTTTTGTACAAATGCAAAGCCTGAATAATGTATTCCAAAGTATTTCACACAAATGGACACTTGCCCTGCAAAGTCAGACTGCTTAAACTGAGCAAATGAAGCTACAAATATTCTGCATTTCATCAGATGTAATTCATGAATGCACTCTGCAATCCCTACTTTTCAGGTGACTGTTCTGCAAAAAGTAGGTATTGTTGTATGTCCTGATGACATATGGAATGTATTTAATTTATGTAAAACTGCTATGAACTATGCCAGATCTCCTGTACACTTCATTAGTGAACCCCTCTTTCTTAGGTCACCATAAATAAAACACACCGATACCCTCAAGTTCCTTGTTCAAGAATACTGGACAAAGCCAAAATTAATAGTGGGGCAAAGTCCCAAAAATTGGGGGCCATCTTTAACTCACTAACATCTTCAGCTGAAGAATGTCACACTTCTAGCAAACTACACACATATTTACATTCCAGAGCATTTCCTGAAAAATCAAGTTAAAAAGCAGAAGCCAAACAAATGTAAGTATCTCAAAAACAATAAATGCTGCTACAAAGGTACAGCAGCATTGTTACAAGTAGAAAGTATCTTTTACAGTGATAATAGTCAGTGTATTCACCATCTTTACATCAGTGTTGTAACTTATTATAATGCACACAGACTAAGGGTTAGAGTTTTGTCTAAAATTTCTCAAATGGCTTTCATATCTTGGAAGCTGTACAACCTAGAATATTATGTCAGATCACTTTTGTTATGTCAGATTTGAGCCCTTACATAACTGCAAGAAATTCCATTCTGAGTGTGTGTTTACTCAGATATTTACAAAACTACGAAAAGTTATGCTTATTTGTATAACTCATTACATTAGAGTGACGTATCCAGGTGCATCTGCAGTTAACTCCTACTGACGTCTGTAGGTGTCAAATATTGCTTGTTCATATTTGCATTAATAATTCCAAAACCATGCTATGTATAAGGTTTTAAAAGATTTCATCATAAAGTTTACATAATGGCAAACAACTGCATTAATATTTGACCTCTGTCTAGTGCAGGTAAATACTGTATATATTAACTGTCCTTTTTATCATTAATTTATATAGATATAATTTTCACATTTTTCTAAATATTTCAACAACCAAGTAACACAGACAGACTTCCATAGCCTCATATGACAGCTGTTAGCTAGATGAATAAAATCCTGTAGACAGTATGTGTGCAACTTAAGTGGTTGCTGAGATATGGTAAGTTGTTTAAAAATATTCAAACATAATAGTTACTGTGTTTACTGTGACATAAAATTTGGTTTAAGACCTAGAACCTAAATAATACTACCACTATAAAAATAGTTTGTACTGAAGAGTTTGGCATTTATACTTCTTTCATAACTCCTATAGTTCCAGAGATATGAAAATTAGTTTGAAATATGAGGACATAATTTGATTCTGTCAAAAGGCTTAGGCTCTGCCCATTGGAAGTTAACAGTGAAAACTTCCTGCGCTCCATTGGAGTGAATGAAATAATTAACAACATAACACTGAATATCTCTCAAGATGTACAACTTACAGTGCAACTGTCAACAACAGTTTTCTTCAATATCATCTAAGGTTTCACTTGATGCCATGAATAGTTTGTAAGCAACTTACCCTAGGATTTGAAAAGAATTTCACCCTCAAGTGAATTGCCTACTGAAGGTAGGTCAATTTATGTGACCGTGAGACAGCTATGGCCACAATGAGAGTAAGCTTATTACTGGCTCATTAGAATATCTCTTAATTGCACTTTTGCAACACTAGTGTTGTCAGACCTGTGACAGTGGAAGTGTTTACACTGGTGGTTCATGTAGCACATTGGCAAAAGCACCCATCTACACTTGCACACACATTCAGACACCCATGGGCACGTACCCATGTGCACACACACACACATATTCACCCAACATCAAACAACTCATCCCCTACACTTGAAATGAGTTATGGATACACTCACTCGTTCTTCCACATGCACACTCCAATACACACACACACACACACACACACACACACACACACACACACACATTCACACTCACATCTGGCTTCACTCATGCTCCTACAGACACATAGACATACTTTCCACGAACACTCCCATCCCCCACATCTTCACTGAACTTAACTGCACCATGACTGCTTCCACTGGGTGACTGCTTTCTTTTGAGAGTGTTAGCGTTTTCCTTCATCAGCAGAAATTTACACAGCTGAGTGATTGGCAGTGTAATTCTAGGGTAGAGCACACGGCTAATTAGCATTAGCCATTCCCTCAAACTGTCTCATTATGATACTGCTTACATAAACAGACCACCCTCCATGATGATGCTCTCACAAGCAGGAAAACTCTACTGATGGAGGAGAAAGTAAATATATGAATCAGTATATCGATGGCAATTAAGCCCATTCAAGTTCATAGGTTCATAGGTTCATAGGTTCATACTAGGCTATCTGCCCGAGGGCATTTACAAGCCTAGCCCATAGTTTTGTGGCTTACGCCACCCCTTTAGTATGGGGAACTATACCCATTATTTTGCTGTGCCTCTGTTGAGCAGTGACACTGAGGTAATCCCTGGGGTATATCTGCGATCTCCCATCCATTGGTCAAGATTTCTCTTGAACAAGGCCAGTGAGGTGCTCTGCCTCACATATACCGGGATTTTATTCCACAGCATAGGGAGTCTTTGGGTGATGAATCTATCCCTCCAGCACGTCCTATTAATAGCCGTGTTGAGGTTTAAGTCTCCGCCCCCTGTGGCTCTGACGGATCTAGATTTTATGAGGTGAAGCATATTCATCAAATCTGGGTTTGACATGGCCTTGTATGTTAGGCAAAGGTCACCTCTGAGCAAGCGGTAAGCGACTGAATAGAGCTGGAGTTCTTTCAGTCGGGCAGCATAGGACAGATGTTTGAGACCCTTTATCCTTTTGGTGAGGAACTTTTGTGGCCTCTCCAGCTGCTGCAAGTGTCGGGTCAGATACATTCCGAATGGGGCATTGTACTCAATCATTGGTCTGATGAGTGATGAGTATAGGGAGACTATGACCTCCCTTGATCTAGATGAGAATCCCTTCATGATAAGGTGGGCAATGTAGAAGGTCTTCCTAACTACTTTAGCTACATGGGTGTCGAATGACAGACTATTATCAACCTGGGTCCCCAGGTCCCTGATAACTTCTTCTGTACTCAGTGGATTGCCACCTATTTGGTAGCTAGGGGTAACCTTGTTTTTCCCGAAGGGTATGACTATGCATTTTTGGCATTTAACTTTAGGCCATGGCTCTGGCACCAGTTATCCGTTTCTGTGAGACCCTTCTGAAGGATATCTGTGTCAGATGTGTTTTCTACTATGGCCCAGTTTGCAGTCATCTGCAAACTTTGTCAGCCATAACCCTCCTGTGTTTGCTTGTACTTGGAAAAGTAGATGCCAAACAAGAGTGGGCCCAGGACTGAGCCCTGTGGTACACCACTTGTGACAGGCTTTGAGGCTGACATGGCGCCAGCAACTCTGACCCTGTGGGTTCTGTCACTCAGCCAGTTTGCAACCCATCTTGTGATGTATGGGTTAACATTTAAGCTGATGAGTTTTTCAATGATACCCGAGTGGGGTATTGTATCAAAGGCCTTCGCCAGATCGAGGTAGGCTGTATGGACTGCCTTTCCTCATCAATGGCTTTGGTGACTGTTTCAAAAGTCAACCAAGTTTAGAAGGCATGATCTGCCTTTGACAAAGCCAAACTGGGATGGATCCAAAGTCTGCAAATTCCTATGTCTTTATTTATGAGGTCCATTATGATCCTCTCCATGGCTTTGCAGATAAGGCTTGTCAAGCTAATGGGCCGGTAATTTCCAGGGTCGGTGGAGGCACCGCCTTTGTGAAGTGGGACCACAGTTGCAGTGCGCCACTCCTGGGTACATATCCAGAGGTAAGACTATGATTAAACAGCTGTCCTAGCTGTGGGTTTAATTCCTCATTGAGTTGGTGGAGCACACAGCCGGGGACACCATCAGGTCCCATGGATGCTGTGTGTTTTGCTTTGGAGAGAGCAGTTCTCACTTGGGCGTTGGAGATGTTTGGGGGCTGCAATCGCTGGTATAGATATCTCTCCTTTGGGGGAGGGAAGAAGTTTGCACTGAACCTGTCAGCCAGTATGTTGGCAATGTCTGTAGGATCAGTAATCTTCACATCATTTTGAACTAGTTCTGAGCATATCTGGGAGTTTCCTCCCAGGTTTCTAACATAGCTAAAGAAGGCCTTATGATTGTCTTTTGAGTCTTTAGCTATTTTTCTCTCAAAATTTGCTTTGGATGATTTTATGAAAGCTCTTAGTTTTTTACTTATAGTGATCAAGGGTGTCTTACCTTTTAAGGATTTTGCTCTATCTTGTAGTAGCTTCCTCCTTTTGTTGTAGAGTTTGTTTATGGCTGGGGTCCACCAGAGTGGACGCTTGCCTTTGGTACAAAGAGTCTTTGTTTTGCTTGGGATTGCCTTATCCATGCAGTCCTGCAGGTGCTGGTAGAAGGCATTTGTAAGTGATTCAGCGGCTTGAGTACTGTTTTCCGTCGGCTCGGGGGCCTTAAAGGAGACCACACTAGTCTTTAGAAGTGTGAAGTCGGCTTTCGAGAAGTTCTTTACTGTGGTCTTTTTTATTTCAGGTGGGGGTGGAAAGAATGCTTGAACAACTGACAGGATGACTAATGGTCAAACCATCAACCATTTTAATGTCAGTTAGCAACTCCCCCAAACTCCTTGTGGTCCTTGTACCCCTAAACTACCTAGCTAAGTCAAAGAATGATATAGCTTTTGGTAAATTATTTTAGCTCCATTGAGTTGCTTGTTTAGCTTTTCAAACTGAACAAAATATCTTTCAATGTATCAGGCATCAACAAAGTCAAATAAGTCTACATTTTACCACTTGTACTGGAACATTAATGATGATGAAATAAAAGGCAGAAAACAAACACCAAAAAAGAAACTTAAAATGGTAACAAGGCAATCTCAGAAATAACACTAACTGTTTAAATGGGATCCTGTCAGTTGTTCAAGCATTCTTTCATTGTGGCTGCAGTGGGTGTCCTACCTACACTAAGTTGCAGGGGAGCTTGCTCTCAGCAAAAAAAGAAAACTAGTTTGAGGTTCACTAGAGGTGGCTTTCAGCAAGTTATTTGCACAGTTTTGGTACTCTCTAAAAGTTCCTTCAGTGAATGAATGTAATTCTGTTTAAACATACATATAATGCATTGTAGGAGGGCACCCCTTTATGGGAGTTATATTCTTCAGACCCAACTAAATGTAATTTGATGTAAAAGAAGGAGGAAAGGTAACTCAATAGAAAGGCTGAATTTCTCAGTTCTGCTTTGGCTAACTAACAACCGATTTCCCAAGACTAACAGCCCAAAGCCAATACAAGTCTATGTGAAACGGAAAATATAAATAAACAAACAGTTTTATGTGGGGATACTTTGTCCACCACATTCCTTGTGCAAATGGCTTTGCAGTGTGCTAGTCTTTGGTGAAAACGTCACACCACAGAAAATAGCAGCTAATATAGTTTCATGTTCTCCATCTCAGCAAGTTGCTCATGATTCCTTGTTTTTTTTGTTTTGTTTTTTTTTTTTTTTACATGTAAAACTAAGCATATCTATCTACAAAGCAGAGTAACGTTTTAGATAGCACACAATTATTTATTATTTTACTAATGTAAACAATTTACACTGACCAAATGCATATGCAACATGGCAACATTTCAGCAAGAGACACATTGTACATATCTTCAGTCTAGATCCCACATTTGATTCCATTATGATTGCTTCAGACACAGACAATCAGGAAACAGTTTCTCAATAACAACTGCTCAAGAATATAACATACATTAAAAACACCCACATTCAATAAATATTTTTGTGGAGGGGTGCTTACTCATATGGAGGGCTTTGTCCCACACTCCTTTTGTGTGTGTATATGTATATATATTTATATATATATATATATATATATATATATATATATATATATATATATATATATGGGTCTAGGACTAATGCTCGAATGTCTGTTACACGGAATGTGAAACGGCCAGGTATACTTATGCGAAAGTGCTTTTCACCAAAGAAGCACTTTCATGTAAGTATGCCTGTTGTGGAGGTCATACTACAGTGCGGATAAAGGAAAATTCCCTTTTCCCCACTGTAGTGCGATCTTGGAGTGAGAATATTAAAGTAGGGGGCATAGCCCCCTACATGGGGTGTGCAGGGGGGCTTGCCCCCCTGCATAAACACTTTTTTATTCTTTTTTAATGCTCTTTTTTTAAAGCGCTTTAACGAAAGTGCTTTTTTGGTAAAAGCACTTTCATTAAAGTGTGTTCGGTGAATGTGGATTCGGACTATTAAACTTTTGTTCAATAGTCCTTGATCTATATATATATATATATATATATATATATATATATATATATATATATATATGGGTCTCCTTCATTAGAACGAAAGACGAGAAGATCGAAACCCAGAACAGTGAGACGAAAACAACGAAACCCCAGAATACCGAAAAGCGCGAAATTTAAAATCCTGATGTTACGGGAGTTTGAATTAGCACTTTTGGTGTTCTGCTGTAGGTACGTGTGTATGTGTGAGTGTATTTGTGAGGGGAATTGCTGTGTGTAAGTGTGTGTTGTGACTGTGGTGTGTGAGGGACTGTACTGTGTGGGTGTGAGTTTGCCTTGTATGTCTCTGCGATCTTGGAGTTAGAATATTAAAGTAGGGGGGTGTGGGGGGTGCAGGGGGGCTTGCCCCCCTGCCTATCACTAGTGTAGAGTTTTGAGTTTGGTAGTGTGGGGTAGTTGTGTGTGTTTTTGTGTGTTATGTGTGTGTTGTAAAGTTACGTGGTTTTCGGTGTTCTGGAGTTTCATTGTTTTCATCTCTGTATTCTGGGTTTCGGCCTTCTGGGGGCATGTAATAGTTGCACAGTGGTGAGCAAAGTAGACGGTACCCAGTATAGTACATAGTGGTTGTATCCATACCATGCTGCACTACGTGCAATACAATAGGAAAAATTTCAAGGGAACATAACATCAAGGAAATGTAATTGGAAAATTTAAAATCCAGCCAAATTATCCTCTGTCAATGGTAAGGAAGTTGCTGTAGCCCATTCTTGTATGAGAAGTCAGATATGCAATGCCACTCTCATATGAATAGCATGCACTGCAGTACAAGCCTGTTTGATATCTGGCAAGAAACCCCCTAAATCCCCAGAACCTCACTGTATCCCTGGATATTACCAAGGGCAAAACCCATGCTGAACACATTCTACTTCCATTGTATGAGAAGGAGAGACATTGTTAGGAACCCAGCCCTTCTGTTTTCAGCCATCATGATGAATTTTAAAGAATTCTTGATAAATGTAATTGTTAACAGGTATTGTACATCAACAACTACAGGTGAGCATGTTGCCTTTCAGATTCATCACTGAGATGCATTGCACCCCTTGAGTGATCTAGTATGTATTTCTCAGCAAATTGTACTTTGGCTTTATCCCTCCTGCAAAAATTTGCATAGAGTACCATAATACAGAGCAACTTTGCAGATTACTTTAACGGACAATTTAGAATTTTATTTGTATCCTGTTATAAACATATATCATCCCATAATCTATAGTTAACAATGCACTTATTGCTGTTCTGATATATCTGAAGTGTTTACACTACATCATAATACCTACACAAGATGGAAACGTTTATAAATTAACGTGTTTATGCTGCCAGTCATTTCATTTTTTAAACAATGTTTAGTAGAAATAATCATTTAGAACACTCAGAATGACCATACAAGTGATTTTTTCCAAGATAAGCAGTGCATGGGGTGCTTCAAAAACATATCATCCTAGTTAATAAGATTGTTTTGATGGACACTTCCTCAGATCTCTTGTATATGACAAAGGTGCTTTCCAAGAGCAGCATGAATATGTAAACACTTATGTAGATCAAGCTGTCCTTTCTTAGCAAGACATTTCTTCTAACTAGCTTAGACATCTGATATAGTATTAATGATGTCTGGCAGAAACAGACTGTATATGCTGGGGGAATATAAAGAAGATGAAGCATGTCTGTATGTTGTCATTTTCAGGCTATTTCTCAGATTTACAAGTTCTTTTTACAATGCAGTAGCTCTTCAGCTGAAATCTTGTCAGGCTAAGATGCTTAAGAATTCACCTACCCATGGTGCTTTGCTGCAGGAATGAAACATGAGAGGATGTGAATGATCTGGAGGGATGAACTTCAAGCCATCACTTTGCCTTTTACTGATTGCTGGCTTCAGGGAATGAAATGAACATTAAAAAATCAGGAAATGGCTTGTAATGTTGAATAATTACCAAAGCCATTTGAGGTTCATTTAGAGAAAACAGAATCACTGCATTATTCTACACAGCTAAAATGCAAAGGGCTTCTTTCTAGCTTTAGGATAAAGATGAATAGAGATACAAGCTGCTAGCAAGCTGCATCTCAATTTCTTGGATTTGATTCTCTGCATCTCCTTTTCCATACCATGAAACCCTGAAAGTTATTTACTAGAGAGTGCAACTAGATCACTCCCAAAGAGAAGAACGTGTGTGCTTACACAGTTAGCAAATAATGTGCAAATAAGCAAAATAATGTTTGTCTGCATTGCAACCATATCTTTAATTTAACTAGTTTCTTGCAATAAGATACATGGCAGAAGGACATACTTTCATTGTAACACATTTTCTTCCTTTGACTCCTTCACCATTAATCACATCTTATTTATTGTACCACCCCTAAATAATGTGGCAAGATTGTTACACTGAGTATTGTGCTGTAAAGTACTGAAAACATGCACCACCAAGAATTATGGAAAATGACTAAGTTCTGATCACATGATATCATCCAATACCAACAGTCAAAAGAGTAGAAGCAAGGATGCCACATACTGCAGTCAAAGTAAAAAGTGAAAAAGTAGTATGTGTCACTGAAATAGTTACACCTAGCAATTATGGTGTCTTGACTATTTAAAGGCATAAAGTCATGAAATACCAGGGTACGCATACAGAAACTAGAGCAATGTGAAATAAAGACACTCAAATAGTTCTAGTAGTAGATGCAAGAAGGCTAATTAAAAATATGTAATAATTTTCAATCACACTTAAATATGCTGCCAATACAGGCAATTTCATACGAACTGTTGAAGGAATCCATGCTGGGAACATTGTAGGTGCTAAGAAGGGCACCTTTGTCAAACTTCAATGATTGAAGTAATAATAATTGTACCCGACTTATGAATGGGGTCCATTTCTGTCATAGTATTAGAAATCATGAACATTTCGAGACATTAAAAAAGGAATGTATCACCCAAATCTTGCTAATTTGTTCCTCTGGCACCAAGGAAATAAGTATCATGGAACAACAGAGAAGAACCAATGGTATCCCCATTCTCATTCACCATGGAACAACAGAGAAGAACCAATGGTATCCCCATTCTCATTCACCATGGAACAACAGAGAAGAACCAGTGGTATCCCCATTCTCATTCACCATGGAACAACAGAGAAGAACCAGTGGTATCCCCATTCTCATTCACCATGGAACAACAGACAAGAACCAATGGTATCCCCATTCTCATTCACCATGGAACAACAGAGAAGAACCAATGGTATCCCCATTCTCATTCACCATGGAACAACAGAGAAGAACCAATGGTATCCCCATTCTCATTCACCATGGAACAACAGAGAAGAACCAATGGTATCCCAATTCTCATTCACCATGGAACAACAGAGAAGAACCAATGGTATCCCCATTCTCATTCACCATGGAACAACAGAGAAGAACCAGTGGTATCCCCATTCTCATTCATCATGGAACAACAGAGAAGAACCAATGGTATCCCCATTCTCATTCACCATGGAACAACAGACAAGAACCAATGGTATCCCCATTCTCATTCGCCAAGGGAAAATCAGCATTTCCCCACCCACTTTTCAGAAACTGGAAAAGCTGGTAACTTAAGGCATGCGTTGGTGATCATGCCCAATTGTTTTTTCTTTTGGTTTTCGGCTCCTCTTGCCTGTCATGGCCTATACATTTCCAAAGTATCAGCATTGTGTGAGAGAGGGTAAAAGGTGCATTCAAGGAATAATGGGTCATCATAGTAGATGGTGGGGGTGTTTTTTCCTGTTATACCTTATGTTCTCCTCCAGTGCCAATGCAGATGTACTTTGCATCATGGTACCATATATGCACATGATTCTACATCAGTGTGGATGAAAAAGACACCTTGGTCTAATGATACCCTTTGCTTATAAATCCCCTCTGCACCTACTGGCTATCCTACCCATCACTTGCAGGTGTATATACAGGTAATGAAACCCCACCCTTCCTTTGAAAAAGAAAAATGGCCATCAGGCAATCTTTTGACCACTAATGGCCCTCCCAGGCCCAGGCTGGTAAATGAACACAGGATCTTGTCAGTATAAATAGGCTCTGTTTCATGTGTCATCAGTCCAGCATCACAGACAGTCCTAAGATTCCAGATACCTTCATACCTTCCTCATGGTTATGCTCTTGTCAGCTGCTGACTCATTGTCTCAACTTGTCACTATGGTTTTCAAGTAGTAATGACTTTGGGGAAGAGCAAGTTATGAGAAATCTTCGTACCCATAGCTAGTTTCCAGAAACCACTGAACTGTGTTTCAGCTGCAGTTGCCATACTGAAAACTAGTGCCAAAACTACCTCACCCCAGAGCAGACATTGTTATTCTTTTTCTGTCCTGTTGGTATTGCTTTCATTTTCATGTGCTCCATACAAAGTCATATTCCCACATGTCTCTCGCTGTCTTTTTCTGTCTCTCTATTATATCAAACTGCATACTTTATGGACTTGACTACATACAACCAGATAAGATGTGGGCAAAAATCCAAGTGTCCCCTTATTTTCCATTGTGTGTAATCAAAAAACGAGTGTTTGATGAGGTTTAATTACATTAGACTACTAGCCACTTGGGTTGTGTGAGTTTGCTTTATCTGTGCTGTTGAACACCTTGGGAAATCAAGTCATGCACTTTCCATTTCTAATGTACATTTGCACACATAAACACAGAAAACTAAAATCTGATTATACACTGCTCTTAATGCATCTCGATGACAATCAGAGTCCTTGCCTTTCTACTCATTAATAGTGCCATTTGCCTTTGCAATACAGCATGACACTAATAATATCCCCACTACCCCTCATTGACACCAGCAGTGACTGGAGTGTACCACCTCCTCACTATCCCTCATTCACACTGTCTGTGACTGGAGTCTACCACCTGCTCACTACTCCTCATTCACAATAGCAGTGACTGGAGTGTACCACATCCTTATTGTGCTGTCTATAGATGACTAGACTAGACTGCCTCATTCATCACCCAGGATGTTCATGATTTGGCTGCAAAGTCTTCTCTCTCATCCAACATTTTGATAATTTTAGTACACTGCCTCCTCCATCACCCAACCTATTGGGGTTTGGACTGCAGCATCATCTCCTTCACCCAGCCTTGTAATGACTGGAGTACACTGTCTCTTCCACCACCCAGACTATCAGTAATTGCCAGTAATGGGAGTATACTTCATCCTCACTTGCCCAACCTTCCATCAATTTGAAATACACAGCCTCCTCCTTAACCTAGACTTCACCTCTTCCTTTAGCCACCCTGTTACTGATTGGTCGACATTATTTCCTCCCCTAACCAGCCTGTCAGTAATCACGGCACACTGCATCTTCCCTCACTCAGCCTGTCAGTGATTGGAGTGTACTCCGTTGTCTCTTCCCCTGCCTTTCAGTCATTGAAATACAGTGTATCCTCCTACACTTAACCAGAAAGTGATTAGACTATATTGTCTTCTCCCTCACCCAGCTTGTCAGTGATTGGATCACACTGTCTCCTCCTTCACCTAGCATATCAATCACTAGACAGCCCCATCATCTCCCTCACCCAGGCTATCAGTGATTGAAATACACTGCTCCCTCCATCACCTTGCCTCATACAGCCCATCAGTGACTGGAATACATTTCATCCTCATTCAATGAGCCTTTCATTCACTGTAGTGCACTGCATTTCTGCCTTCATCCAGCTTGCTAATGACTGGGCTACTTTGGCCTCTTCTCTTGCCCAGCCCGTCTGTTAGTAGAGGGTATTGCACCTTCACACATGCAGCCTGTCAGTTAGTAGAGGGTAGTACATCTTCACACATGCAGCCTGTCAGTTAGTAGAGGGTAGTGCACCTTCACACATGCAGCCTGTCAGTTAGTAGAGGGTAGTGCACCTTCATACACCCAGCCTGTCAGTCAAGTAGAGGATAGTGCACCTTCATATACCCAGCCTGTCAGTTAGTAGAGGGTAGTGCACCTTCACACACCCAGCCTGTCAATAAGTAGAGGGTAGTGCACCTTCACTCTCCTAGCCTATCAATACGTAGAGGGTAGTGCACCTTCACACACCCAGCCTGTCACCTGTCAGTCAGTAGAGGGTAGTGCACCTTCACACACCCAGCCTGTCAATAAGAGGAGGGTAGTGCACCTTCACACACCCAACCTGTCAGTTAGTAGAGAGTAGTTTACCTTCACACATCCAGCCTGTCAGTTAGTAGAGGGTAGTGCACCTTCACTCGCCTAGCCTGTCAGTTAGTAGAGGGTAGTGCACCTTCACACACACAGCCTGTCAGTTAGTAGAGGGTAGTGCGCCTTCACACACCCAGCCTGTCAGTTAGTAGAGGGTAGTGCACCTTCACTCGCCCAACCTGTCAGTTAGTACAGGTTAGTGCACCTTCACACACTCAGCCTGTCAGTTAGTAGAGGGTAGTGCACCTTCACTCGCCCAACCTGTCAGTTATTACAGGTTAGTGCACCTTCACACACCCAAAATGTCAGTTAGTAGAGAGTAGTGCACCTTCACACATCCAGCCTGTCAGTTAGTAGAGGGTAGTGCACCTTCATTCGCCTAGCCTGTCAGTTAGTAGTGGGTAGCGCACCTTCACACACATAGCCTGTCAGTTAGTAGAGGGTAGTGCACCTTCACACACCCAGACTGTCATTTAGTAGAGAGTACTACACCTTCACACACCCAGCCTGTCAGTTAGTAGAGGGTAGTGCACCTTCACTCGCCTAGCCTGTCAGTTAGTAGATGGTAATGCACCTTCACACACTCAGCCTGTCAGTTAGTAGAGGGTAGTGCACCTTCACACACCCAGCCTGTCAGTTAGTAGAGGGTAGTGCACTTTCACTCGCCCAACCGGTCAGTTAGTACAGGTTAGTGCACCTTCACACACCCAGAATTTCAGTTAGTACAGGGTAGTGCACCTTCACACACTCAGCCTGTCAGTAAGCAGAGGGTAATGCACCTTCACAAACCCAGCCTGTCAGTTAGGCTGGACAAGTGAAGTTGCACTACTCTCTGCTATCAGTTAATAGAGGGTATTCCACCTTCATTCAGCCAGCTGGTAAGTGATTGCAGTACACTTTATCCTTCCTTACCTACCCAGTGTTTGGACTGCAGTGTTTCCTTTGTCACCTGACTTGCCACTGATTATAGGTCCATAGGTTCATAGGTAGGTACGAGGCTATCAGCCCAAGGGCCTACGTAAGCCTAGCCAACAAGGTTCCCTGGCTTGTGCCACCCAAGAAAGTTATTTTCCTGTGCCACTGTCGAGCAGAGACACAGAAGTGATCCCCAGGGTGTATTTCCCATTTCCCATCCACTCATCAAGATTTTTCTTGAAGGGTACTAATGAAGAAATTTGCTTGACATAGATGGGTAGCCTCCTTCAGAGTATGGGAAGTCTCTGGGACAGGAATCTATCCCTCCAGCATGCCCTGTTTATTGTGGTGACAAGGTTTAGGTCCCTAGAGCATGTAGCTCGGAGGGATTGGGATTTCTTTAGGTGTAGCATGTACAACAGCTCTGGGTTTGACATAGCTTTATATGTTAGGCAGAGATCACCTCGGAGTAGGCGATATGCTACGGAGTAAAGCTGGAGTTTTTTGAGGCGGTCAGTGTAGGGCATTTGTTTGAGGCCAGTAATCCTCTTTGTGAGGTACTTCTGTGGCCATTCCAGCTGCTGCAGATGTCTTTTGAGGTACATTCCAAAAGGGGCGTTGTACTCTATAATGGGTCTAATGAGTGTCGAGTAGAGGGGAACAATGACCTCTTTTTTCCTGGATGAGAACCCTTTTATGATGAGGTGTGCCACGTAGAAGGACTTCCTGACTACTGTGGTGATGTCACTATCAAAGGAGAGACTACTGTCCACCTGGGTCCCAATGTCTCTTATCACACATTCGGTGTTAAGTAGATTGCTGCCTATGTGGTAGTTCATGGGTACAGAGTTTTTACCAAAGGGGATGACACTGCACTTTTTGGCATTGAGCTTGAGGCCATGGCTCTGACACCAGGCATCTGTCTTAGCAAGGCCCTTCTGTAGGATGTCCACATCATTTGGGGATTTGACTATGGCTCCTAGTTTGCAATCATCTGCAAACTGCATTAGCCAGAGGCCTTCTGTGTTAGCCTGTACTTCAGAGAAGTAGATACCAAACAGGAGAGTTCCCAGGACAGAACCCTGTAGTACTCCACTTGTCACTGCTTTGGGGTCAGAGGTCAGATTTGGAGTCTGCAACTTTTACAGTGTGGGTTCTGTCAGTGAGCCAGTTGGCAACCCATCGTGTGACATAAAGATTTATACCTAGTTTAGCGAGTTTAGCTATAATTCCAAAATGGGGGATGGTGCCGAAAGCCTTAGCGAGGTCAAGATAGGCTGTGTGAACCACCTTACCCTCATCTACGGCTTTGGTGACTGCCTCAAAGAAGTCGATCAGGTTCAGGAGGCATGATCTGACTTTCACAAACCTGAACTGGGTGGGATCCAGAGTTTGGAGGTACCAATGTCTTTGTTTATGAGTTCCATGATGATACATTCCATGGCCTTGCAGACCAGGCTCATCAGGCTAATAGGTCAATAGTTCCTGGGATCAGTGGTGGCTCCCCCTTTGTGGAGTGGGGTAACTGTTGCTGTGCGCCATTCAGTGGGCAGAAAGCTTGATGCGAGGCTATTATTGAACATGGTGCTTAAGTGGGGAGCCAGTTCATTCTGAAGTTCCTGTAAAACGCAGCCTGGGATGTTGTCCAGTCCCATGGATGCTGTGTTTTTGGCTTTAGAGAGTGCAGCTTTTACCTGCGTAGTTGTGATTACAGGGACTCTGCATTCTTCCTGTATAGATATGGGCCCTTTAGGGGGTGAGGGGGGGGGTAAAGTTAGCACTGAACCTATCTACCAGGATATTGGCAATATCTTCTGGTTCTGTAATTTTCGTGCCATTGTGCTGTAACTAAAAGCAGATCTGGGTGTTGCCATCTAGATTCTTGATATAGCTATAGAATACATTGTGACTGTCCTTAGAATTAGTGGTGATTTTGTTTTCATAGCTAGCATTGGAGTATATTATAAGGGATCTCAGCTTCTTACTGAGTCTGACCAGGCAGCTCCACTCATGGGATTTTACTCTGTTTTGCAACAGCTTCTTCCTGCTGTTGTACAGTTTGTTTATGGTAGAGGACCACCAGATTGGCTTCCTTTTTTTGGAGAATAGCGTCTTGGTTCTGTTTGGGATAGCACGATCCATGCATTTGTGTAAGCGCTTATAGAGTGCATTTGTGCAGGATTCAACAGTTGTAACTGTATTGTCCATCTGCATGGGTGTCATGAAGTTCACCACTTCTGTCTTAAGAAGCATGAAGTTGGCTTTGGAGAAATTTTTTACCATGGTTTTCTTAATGGGGGGGTGGGGGTGGGATGTGGATATCAAGGGTGATTAGCTTATGGACGGTCAGACCAACGAGGAGATGACTTCATGTGTGGAACACCGGTCACTCATGTTGGTAATGACTAGGTCTAGGATATTGTTGCCCCTGGTAGGGGTGTGGATAAGTTGATCCAGGGCATTGGAGTTTATGAATTCCAGAAAGCGTTGAGCTAAGGAGTTGGTACACGATTAGTTTTCCCAGTTAATGGTGGGGTAGTTGAAGTCACTCATTGTTAGGGTGTTTGGTTGAATCCTAATATTTTCCAGTACATCAAGAAAAGAGGAGTGGGAATCCTGGGGCATGGTGGGGGATTTGTAGCAACCTACAATTTGGATTGCAGTTTTGCCCAGAGTTAGTTGCACTTAGATAACCTCGGATGCATTATGCTGAGCAACTAGCCTGGAGGTGTGGAGGTGTGGATATCCTTAATGAATATGGACACACCTCCGCCTTTGGTGTTTCGGTCCAGGTTACATGGTCGAAAAGTGTGGTATGAGTTATAGCCCGGTAGTGCAGGGGTGCTCTGTGGAGCCTTGAACCAGGTCTCAGTCACTGCACAGATATCGATGTTCTCCATTTTAAGGAGTGCCTCGAGTGAGTGCATTTTGAGATTTAGACTTCTAGCATTGACTAGCATTACCCTCAGTTTTTGCTTGCTACAGCGTTGAATTTGTTATTTGAACCTTGCCTAAAAAAGGCACTATAGGGGCAACAAGAGCCTTAGCCAGAATCCGGAATCCCAGGGGTGACAGGTGCAGTCCATCTGTGGCAAAGCATCATGGTCTGTCGACCATGTCATCCCAAGGAGACAGATAGTGGATCCCATTAGAATGACACCAGAAGCTTAGCCAATTGTTGAAGTCAATCATTTTGTCCTTGTACTGCGATATCATTCTGGGCGATGGCAGAATGCTACTCAGGGCTAGGGTCATACCTGCCTGTGCTACAAGATCAGAGAGCTCTTCCATGTCTCTTTTCATGTAGTCCAGGGAGGTACATCTCAGGTCATTCACATCAACATGGATAATGACAGAGTCATATTTGTACTTGTTGTGGAGTGACCTGCGTGCGTGAGTTATGTGGCAGATCCTGGCACCCGACAGGCAGCTGAAAGTAACCTTCTCCTTGTTTAGCCTGGTGAGTGGGACATCAGTGTGCCTGACTATAGAGTCACCTATGACTAGTGTGTTGGGTATGTTATTTTGCCTTATTGGCTGCGGTTGAGTGGCACACTGAGTCTGCGGGCTATGTGTCATTTGGGTTGTGTTGGGGGATGGAGGTTGCTTGCGTTTCTGCTTTGGAGGTCTCTGTTGCTTAGACAGATTATTATTGAGGACCTCCACTAATGTTTTTGTGTTACTATGTGTGAATTTTGGTGGTATAGATTTAGTGAAACTATGTGATGGGTGTGGTATGGCGCAAATGTCTACCCCCTCCTCATGACTGTCAAGTTCAGTCTTGGTTGGAAAGAGCTTTACCCTCAGTTTGGCTAAAATAGTGCATCTCTCACAGGTTGCAGTGTTGGGTGGTAGGAGAAGAGTGTTGTCTGTGTGCATGAGGCAATTTCTACATTGCCTCAAGATGCCCAGATTCATCAGATAGACAGGAGAGACACTGGGAGCTGACCCTTGGACATGCCTGAATAAAAAACTATTTTCTTCTAGATAAGTGAGGAAAGTGAATACAAGAGCTGTTTTTTTCTCTAAGCAAGTGAGAAAAGTAAGTACAAAAACTGTTTTCCTCTAGGTAATGAGGAAGGTTGAGTGCTGTAGTAATTAGTAGCTTATTTAGTGCTTACAAGTTCTGAACAAGTGTGGAGCACGAATAAGCAAATTTAAGTGCTAAAACTAAGAATCTGTATCTGCACTAGACGAGTTACAGGACAGAAACAAGTGCAAATGTAGGCTTTCAAATCAAAATGTTGAGAGAGATGAACAGTACATCCACTGTCACCAAGACATTCAGTCTCTTCCCTCACTCAGCCAGTCAGTGATCAGACTACTCAGTCTACTCCTTTGCCAGCCTGTCAGTAACTGAAGCACTGTTTCCTTTTCCTTCTCACATTGACTGGACTGCCCTGTCTCCTCTCTTGTCTAATCTATTAGTGCCTGCAGTACTCTATCTACTTACAGGATACTGTATCCTCTCTTATCCAACCTGTCAGTAACTGGAGTACGCTGCTTCCTTCCCTCACCCAGCCTGGCATAAATGGAGTATGCTGCTTCCTTCCCTCACCCAGCCTGGCAGCAACTGGAGTACAGTGCTTCCTTCCCTCACCGAGCCTGGCAGTAACTGGAGTACAGTGCTTCCTTCCCTCACCCAGCCTAGCAGTAACTGAAGTACAGTGCTTCCTTCCCTCACCCAGCCTGGCAGTAACTGGAGTACAGTGCTTCCTTCCCTCACCCAGCCTGGCAGTAACTGGAGTACAGTGCTTCCTTCCCTCACCCAGCCTGGCAGTAACTGGAGTACGCTGCTTCCTTCCCTCACCCAGCCTGGCAGTAACTGTAGTATGCTGCTTCTTCCCTCACCCAGCCTGGTAGTAACTGGAGTATGCTGCTTCCTTCCCTCTCCCAGCCTGGCAGTAACTGGAGTATGCTGCTTCCTTCCCTCACCCAGCCTGGCAGTAACTGGAGTATGCTGCTTCCTTCCCTCACCCAGCCTGGCAGTAACTGGAGTATGCTGCTTCCTTCCCTCACCCAGCCTGGCAGTAACTGGAGTACAGTGCTTCCTTCCCTCTCCCAGCCTGGCAGCAACTGGAGTACGCTGCTTCTTCCCTCACCCAGCCTGGCAGTGACTGGAGTATGCTGCTTCCTTCCCTCACCCAGCCTGGCAGTAACTGGAGTATGCTGCTTCCTTCCCTCACCCAGCCTGGCAGTAACTGGAGTATGCTGCTTCCTTGCCTCACCCAGCCTGGCAGTAACTGGAGTACAGTGCTTCCTTCCCTCACCCAGCCTGGCAGTAACTGGAGTACAGTGCTTCCTTCCCTCACCCAGCCTGGCAGTAACTGGAGTACAGTGCTTTCTTCCAGGGGTGGCTCTTGCTATCAGTCTGCAGGACTGCAGCCCTGCCACCTAGAAATAAAAGAAATACAAAACATAAACTTTAAAAAAAAAATTTTCTTTTTTTACCGAGTACCGGAACTGCCGCGCATGCGCGGACACACTCAAACTGCCCCGCAGATGCCCAGGAATCTCTGCGAACTCTGACTGCCTGAGTAGCAGTCCACATGCAGAGAAGGTATTTTCTGCCCCGCAGATGCCCAAGATGCCGTGCGGTAGACGACCGCACAGAAGAGAGGAGCTCCGGACTGCTTGAGCCACAGACAGGACCAATCGGGAGAGAGGTAAGCAGGGATTTGAGCACAGGACCAATCAGGAATGAGGTAAGTTCTCCTGCAGGGAAGCGTTAAGTCGAGCGTGGGTTTGCTGAGACAATGGAGTTGGATATTGCTGCTGCTTCGAGACAATGGAGTTGGATTACTGCTTTCCAGAGTCCATTTACAGGTAAGGTCTGTGTGAATAGCTCCATTTAAGCAAGGCAGCTCCTGTGTGTTCGTTAGTAGAAATAGCTGTTTATTCAAACCAGGGTGTGTGTGTGTGTGTGTGTGTGTGTGTGTGTGTGTGTGTGTGTATAGCTTCAGCATCGCCTTTTATTTCTTTCTGTTCCAAACACTAAACCTAATACCAAGCAGTGTTACCACCTTCCTGATTTACTGCAGACTACTTGTTCCCGAGATAGAGCAATTACCCCCCAGCATGAGTCCCATACAAGTGTTAAATGAAACATAAGCACATCAGTTAAAAAGTAAATACTCCATTCGAGCTTTAAAACACCCCCCTGAGGATGTCCTAACAAGCACAAATTAACCTGCCAAATCTCAGCCACTCCAGCTCCCAGCATGGCTGATAAGGTGGTCTGCTTAGGGGATAGAAACACAAAAACCTTACCAAAGGAACTGAGATTTTATGCAAGTCAGTATTCTGACCAGCCCAGTGCAATTGTTCAAGACAGAAACATAGAAAAGTTATGCTCTTTTGTAGCCATACCCGGAAAACTGATGTTGTATGAGTAGCAGTGGGGTTAAGGTTTAATTTGTAATTCTTAGTGAATGTGAACTAGCAGTTTCCTTGAATGTCAGTGTTTTATATGGCAGCACCACCGACCAACACACAGTATTATGCATAAGACTGAGCTATGGTTATGAGCTGCTAATGAGATCCATCCTGTGGTCCTAAATCCCGGGTTTAATTCAGTGGGCTTGCTGTGCATACAGTGTAACTGAGCAAGCCACTAAAGCAGACAAAACTCCCTTAACATTGTTGGAAAAGATACCTGTAGCAGCTGCTCTGACATGATTATAAAATAAAAACACACTTTTTAGTTTGCTGGAGCCAAGTTTGAGGTACCGAGCTGAGATGAGCGTGCATTCAAAGTGGTGTAGTCTCTATGGAGTATTCTGATGTCGCTGATATGAGTACTAATTTTAGTTTTCAAATGATATAAAGCAACCATACCCAGCAAGATAGCTTGACCATTTGTAGTAAACATAAAACTTGCAAAACCATCTCCCATGCTGTTACAGGTTGATTTATAGTGGCATTCTACACTTCTAAGTGATAAATATCCCACTTCACCACAATATATTGCCATTTCCCCAGGAAAGACTCATTTTAGAGACTGTAATTGGAAGGGATCCTGTTATTATATCAACCAACCTTTTCATCAACAAAACGGGAAACGCAGCCTCTCGTAATGTGCAACAAATGGGCAAATTGTGGAACTCATACTAACAACTTCACCTTGGAAGCTGACAGGCTGGCTAAAATGTGTTACTTTACACTGGTAAAAAGTTATTTTGAAGAATTAATATGATGCTGTATAAATTTACCATGGATATTAAGAAAATATTAGCAATGAATGTAGAATAGAACCATTCAGTGTGAAACAACATGGATCACTCACTTTTAAGACTCCTCATGATGACAGAGTATGTATAATGCCCCAGTTGCTATATGGTGATGAGTAGAGAACAAGCTTGACCCCTGTACCTTGGGTCCAGGTGGCAAGAGCCTGAATTCCCTACCCACCACCATTTGTAAAAACTTTGCAGATTTTTGCCTCATATTTGTTCTGTTCTGTTCCTCATAAAATCTGTGGTTTCTGTATTTTTGTGTCTTTGCAAAGTCTGTGGTGCAGTGTCAGCATTGTTGCCTAACAGCTACAGGTTCTCTGGTTTGATTCTTGGCTGGGGTGTCTTCTGTGTGGAGTCTGCATGTCCTTCCTGTGTTTGTGTGGGTTTCCTCTGGGTATTCTGGTGTCCTCCCATCTTACAAAGACATGTAATATATGTACAGAACAGGGAATCCAAACACTCGAAGCCGGTACTATCACAAAAACCACTTTATTAAGGTTGAGCGCTTTCATCTGCTGACATGCAGATTTCTTCAGAACAATCACCTAGGCATAAAAACAAGCTTAAATACTTATTTTAGGTGCCAAACACTAATTGATAGAACAAATCTTAAAACGGCCATGTTCCCGAAGACCAACTCTGTTAAAATACTTTACCACAAGACTTTGATACACTGAAATATGTTGTGAACATAAAACAAACTTGCTTAAATTCTACATAATATTCTAAAAAATTCTAAAAAGTGTGCATCATATAAAAGTGTTTAAAAGCTATTCTTATACTATATAAACATACATCAAATACATAATATATTGCATAATAATAGTGAATGAATTACTATTGATTCACAATAGATAGGTGCATAATGTATTGGTCCTATTGATTACAAACGCTTGAAGCATAGAAGATCTTTATGAAACTAGGGCATACTGATATAGTGTACCTACTAATCTATCTTATAAACTAATCCAAATGAATTAAAGATCTATAGCCACCGTCAATTGACACAAACTACTTGTGGCATGGATTATAAAATGTATACATCCTGAAATAAAATAAAATAAAATAAAATAAAATACAGATCCTACAATCTCAGTTCAAAGCTAACAAGGGTTTTATACTAATGAAGTCATTACTACTGAAAAGTGACGTTAGTAAGCTAATGGACATGGTAAACAGGCTCACAGCAGCCGTTATGGAGAACGGAGATTCCGTTCGTTCTAGTAAGCATGTTGCAACTGAATGTGCTTGTATCCGGAGTGGCAGTACCACTTATACGAACAAACAAGATACTGAGAATTTCCGAGAGCGGAATGTGGATGGCGCCGACAACACTGTTAGAGCAAACTTTGTAATTGTAGACGAAGCAGCGGATTACAGCTACACTAGCGATATCCCTAACGGCCAGGGAGACGCTAGAGTGGAAGATAGTCACCTACACATTGATATGGTAGCTAATTCAGCTAACATATCACTTGAGGAAGATTTTACCTTCGATTTAAGTATGGTGAATTTGCAAATGGACAATGACAAATTGGGTGCACGTCCCAAGAAGCGGAACGAGTATTTCAGGACATATTCCAATGTTGTGAATAAAACATCTCACAACAATAAAGGTACTGTAAATAAGGATTCACTATCTAGTCCTAAAAAAACTTATATTGAAAGTACTAAGGACACAGGAGTGTTCAACATGTTTAATGATTTTGTATTAGACCAATATGACTTTATGAACAAGTATGACTCTAATGATAAATATGATAGAGCTCATTTTAATATGCATAATAATAACAATACAAAGGATGATATAAAATCTCGTATTCATTTATTAGGTAGGAAACTGATACAACTCAAATGTGTCAAGATGGACATTGCATATTTCGAGAAATGTATATCATTGAAAATAGTACCTAAAGGACTTAGGTTTTTTAAACTTCCACTAGGGTTAAAGATAGATAGCATTATTATTTCTGATTTTAACCTTATGTTTAATGATTTTGGGTACACTTATATGCAACATCTTATTAAACACAACGAAATTAAGGCTAAGGCATTATTAGAAGAAGTGTTTAACCTTAATGAAAGCATTATTAAGGATGTATTATTTGATAGATGGTATGACTGTTATTCCAGTCAGTTTAGCCAGGCTACAGTAAAAGTAAAAAAAGCTTACGAAAGGAAGATGCACAAATTAGAAAGGGACATGGATCTATACAAACATGACAGAGCATATGTCTGGCCCAAATACAATAAAGGAGAAGATGAAGGTCAATTTGAAGTGGTCAATTCTAGAAGTAATAAAAGAAATGCACGGAGATATGAGGAAGAGAATTTTCAAGGGGGGAGGTTTTTCCCAGCACAAAGGAAACAACAAAGGAGACATTAGGTATTCATGTTAACACTATAATAGAGGGCAGTACCAGTAAAGCTATTGGTACCATATCAGACATGGATATAGTTAAGACTGGATCATCCCCAAACAAGCGAACAGACGGTGTTTTGGTTAGGACTGACCCAAACGAAGTTCCGCGGATTACTAGCCACCACGGGTTCAAAGTATACAACTACACAGATATCCCAGTTACTAAAGATTTTATCACATTGTTCAGTAAAGGTATGAAGTACATACCAATGGTAAAATCCAATTTATTTGATGTCATAATGGAAATAAAATTCTTTTGTAGAAGGGTAAATTTGGCTTTACAATTTAAAGACAACACTACTAATACATTAGAGCAGACCCAACACCATGTCTTAAAGAAAAAAAGCACATATATCCCTATGGCGAACCCACAGGTAACCATATATGAGAATATGGTTTGTCATGATATCTACAAATTACATCAAGAAAGTAGGCACTACAACAGTGCTGAGAATAGTTGCTTGGATAACCTCAATACAGAGGAAAGGAAATGTTTGAATGACATCATTAGAAACAAACAGATTAGAATCATGAAACCAGACAAGGGTGGAGGGGTAATGATATTCAACAACACCCAGTATCAGAAAGAAATATACAGCATTTTGTACGATTCAGGTCATTATGAGAAGGTAACTTTAAACCAGATCACAACTGGATATAGGCGTATTGATAACACCATAGAAGAGTATTTCATTGATAATCGAATAACCAGTGAAATATATGAATTTGTCAAAACAGAATACCCGATTTTGTACGTATTGTCGGAATCCCCAAGATACACAAAAACCTAACCAAGCCACCACTCAGACCTATCATATCAGGATCTAAGTCCAAGACATTTAAGATAGGTACTATTATTGATCAATGGACCAAACCGATTTACAGCAAGGTCGATCATCTGGTTAAGGATTCATGGGACTTCTTGAGCAAAGTCACTAGGGACATGTGGGATGAAAACCTGACGTTCTTAACCATCGACGTGCAAGATCTTTTCTCCAGTATACCGGTGAATACGGGTCTAGACTATTTTCACAGTAGTCTATGCAAGTACTTAGGATGCAGTGGGGATAGAGTGAATTTAATCACGGACATGATGAGCTTGGTGTTGGAACACAATTATATTGAACATCAGGGTGAACTGTTCAGACAATCTCAAGGAGTGGCTATGGGAGCGTCATGTGCCCCTATCTTTGCCAATTTGGTAATGTTGGAGTGGGAAAATGTCCATTTATTCACTTGTGAATTTTACAGACACATCAGGTTGTACACCAGATTCTTGGATGATGTGTTTATTATTTGGACAGGACCAACAGACTTGATACCCACTTTTGTAGAACATCTTAACAACACTACTGATTTTCTGAGATTTACGTACCACCATGACAACAAGGGTATATCATATTTGGATACCTGGATAGGTAACACTGGAACTGGATTCATATCCAGATTATACAGGAAGCCTACCTTCTCTAACGATTATATTCATTTCACTAGTTGTCACCCACGACACATTTTCAAAAATATTGTGAAGGGCCAATGCATCAGAGCAGCCAGAATGTCATCTACTGCTGAAGACATGAATAGTGAACTTGCCTTCATCTCTCAACTTTTTAGTGATAGAGGATATCCCAAAAAGTTATTAGACAATGTTACTACTTACGTTAAAGCACAATGGGGATCAAAATATAAACCACTCTTGGGCAGCCCCTCACTTATACAGAACAAATCAAGTTCAAACCTAAATAAGATGGTATGTGTGATTAGATTCAATCCCTTTGTCAATTTAATTACGGACATTCTGAAGAAGTATTGGAGTATTATTATCTCTGCGGGCAACCTAGGGAACATTGTTGGAACTGAGATATGTACAGTGTATAAAACTGGAAATAACATCAAAAAGTTACTAGAATGTGGTACAAAGAGTGAAAGAGTCAGAAATAATAAAGGAACCAATAAAGGAACCAGCAAATGCGGACGTTGTAATCAATGCAAATTCATTAACACTACACCTACCATCAGACTAGAGAATATTATGCATACTAAGATTACTAGCATTCAAGGTAATTGCAATTCACAGCGTTTAGTGTACATTGCCAAATGTACAAAGTGTCCGGCCTATTATATAGGCAAAACTGAAAGAAAGATCAAGACACGGATTTATGAACATACGTATAAGATAAGCAAACAAGATACGAAGAACGCCTTATACCGACATATTCTTGATCAAGGTACAGACCACTCTTTCAGGTTTTCTATTATAGATCAGGTGAACACTAAGGACAAGGGGGGGAATTGGAAGACATACCTGGCATGGAAAGAAAGTAGATGGCAAATTTGCACTGATGCCACTACAAAGCCAGGGATTAATGACTTCATTAGTATAAAACCCTTGTTAGCTTTGAACTGAGATTGTAGGATCTGTATTTTATTTTATTTTATTTTATTTCAGGATGTATACATTTTATAATCCATGCCACAAGTAGTTTGTGTCAATTGACGGTGGCTATAGATCTTTAATTCATTTGGATTAGTTTATAAGATAGATTAGTAGGTACACTATATCAGTATGCCCTAGTTTCATAAAGATCTTCTATGCTTCAAGCGTTTGTAATCAATAGGACCAATACATTATGCACCTATCTATTGTGAATCAATAGTAATTCATTCACTATTATTATGCAATATATTATGTATTTGATGTATGTTTATATAGTATAAGAATAGCTTTTAAACACTTTTATATGATGCACACTTTTTAGAATTTTTTAGAATATTATGTAGAATTTAAGCAAGTTTGTTTTATGTTCACAACATATTTCAGTGTATCAAAGTCTTGTGGTAAAGTATTTTAACAGAGTTGGTCTTCGGGAACATGGCCGTTTTAAGATTTGTTCTATCAATTAGTGTTTGGCGCCTAAAATAAGTATTTAAGCTTGTTTTTATGCCTAGGTGATTGTTCTGAAGAAATCTGCATGTCAGCAGATGAAAGCGCTCAACCTTAATAAAGTGGTTTTTGTGATAGTACCGGCTTCGAGTGTTTGGATTCCCTGTTCTGTACATATATTACATCAGTTGGATTATTTCTCTTCATTGCAGTTACAAAGACATGTGTCTGGAGTGTTTCTTCCTGGGCCTATGCTGAAAACTGGCTTTCGTTCCAAGTCGGACTTTCCTGGTTAACAAATGTTAAATAAATAAAAATGTCAAGCATTTGAATTTCAGACTTCATATTCTTCAGAAAGTACATGGTAACACAAAACCTTTTATTCTAGCAAATTTCTAAGTTTATAAGATGGATATTTGAAATTTGTCCCTATTTTTGGGACTGTATTCCCCATTATTGGCTTCGTCCAGGTTTTTGTGCTAAGGTTGAGAGCTACGGTAAGAACTAAATTCACTGAATATGTTTGGGGGCTGTATTCCCCAATTATGGCTTTATCCAGGTGTTTTTTTGCTAAGAGGTTGATAGCTATGATGAGAACTGAATTCATTGAATATGTTTGGGGGCTGTATTCCCCCATTATTGACTTTGTTCAGGTGTTTTGTGCTGAGGTTGACAGCTATAGTGAGAACTGAATTCACTAAGTGGTAGTCATTTAAGTTTCAGTCTTCCTCTTACTCTCAAAACAGCTGATGTGGCATAGTGATATATTGCTCTGACTATTTTGCACAGGGTCCTGGGTCAAAACTTGGTAGTGAAATGTATGGTGGTAACACAGCATTTTATTCTATCAGCTTTGCAACATTATACAAGCAATGTTTAAAATGTGTCCCTGGTTTTTGGGCTTTTGTCACCCCCCCCCCCAATACATTTTGTCTTTTTCCAGATTTCTTGTGCTGCAAAGTTCAGAGATACAGCTGAGTGTTGAGTAGATTTTACAAGGAGCTGCTTATGCTATGCCTGCTTGTATTGTTAATAGCACAACAGGTAGTGTACTTGCTGTTGATGCAGAAGGCTGTGGGTTCTATTCCCACAGTAGATAGATGCATTGCTGATACTGTACTGTGTTGCAAAGGGGGTGGATGCTGCAGTCCTTTTTGGCAAAGATACCTAGTAACTATGAACCTATCAGTTTGCCATTCATTCCCTATTGCAATATTACCAGCTTATCATTTTTTTAGTGTAAAATAGCCAATTTATTCCTCAAGTGCAACAGGCACTTTACTTGTAGATGAAACAATGAAATATAAAGTTGTTTGCTAGCAGCAACCTCTTCATTAGTTACAGATCTCTTTAATGTGGAATTATTTAGATTACTTTTACTTCTTCAGAGATTGTGCATATTTACTGATACTGGTAGACTGTAGAAGTTTGAATAGACTTTTATGATGGAGATGTTCTGAATTGGGCAGTTTTGTCATTATTAGTACATGCATTTTGTTTCATTGTTTACTGGAAAAATGTTCAAAACAATAAATTTAAAATGCCCTCTAAAACTGTACTGTATTGTACAAGGAATATAATTTAAGGGTCTATACTGGAGCTTAAAAGGCTGAAAACAGAAAATATTGAAGCGGCTGTTAAGCAAATTCTTCCCTGGGAAAGAATTTGCTTGGCTGCTTCGGTACTTTTCCATTTTGGCACTGTAGTGCTGTCTCAGAGTTGGTATATTTAAGTAGGGGGGTGTGTGGGGGTGAAGCCCCCCACTTAATGTAATGTTTGAAATTCATTTTTTTTGTTGTTGTTGGAACAGCAATTATTTTCCCTTGGAAAAAAAATCACTTTTCTGACACTTCGACATTGTAAGCTTTTGCTTACATAGGGTCGATCAATCACCGTTCACTTTTTTAAGTGTTCTGTGATTTAATATAGACTCTAATTTAATACAGTCAGGAAGGTGTATCAAAGAGCATATGTATGTTTCGTGTGTAAGGGGCCTGTGATTTGAAAACAGCCCAAAGTTAATCTTTATCTGCCACTGGAAAAATGTATTTTTTTTTAATGTGGGTTTCAATGCTGTTTCAATGAATGTGAGTTTCAAGGGCAGAAAAGTTTTAATGCTGTCTGTTTTCATTCTGAGAGTGCATTGCTTTGTTTAACAGATAGTGTTTGTGCTGTAAAATGCAAAATAAAACTGTCAAATGAAGCCCAAATCACCACAGAAGTAAAGCAGTATGCACATTAGTGTTTATGGTAAATGGGGTGAAATAGCCAAGTAATGGTTCATTTGAATGGCTGCAGGGGGGAGGCTCCATTCGACCATTATTTTGTGAGGGGGGAAGGGCGGCAAACTCAAAGACAGTCCCAGCTGAACTATAACTCTCAACTGTCCAGATTTTTGCAGAATGAATAGATTTTTGCTTCTTATTTTTGGTTTGTTCCTCATAAAATTTGTGGTTTTCTGGCAAATCATTTAGGAATTAAGTCACTAAATAATGACAGACACCGAGTTTCAGACTTCATAACCTTCAGAAAAATGCATGCTAAAGCAAGACCTGTTATTCTATCAACTGTCTCAGTTTATACAAGAGCAATTTTTAGTACTGTTTATATGTCCCCCAATATATTTGGCCTTGTCCAGATTTCCTGCATTAACAGGTTGAGAGGTACATGCAAATAAATTGCTTTGTAGAATTAGACATATCCAAACCTCTCAACTGTCCCCAATTTTGGCTCAAAATGTTGCTCTTCCCCTAATAATTACTCTGCAAAATGTCAATTTTGAAAGAAAATATGGAGGGTTTACAATTAATAAATAACTGTAATAATCAGAGTTATAGATTACTTTTATTTCAGAAATGCTTGTATACTCTTTTATTTTGTCAGCTGCTCAAGTTAGCAGTACTAATATTAAAAAAGTGTCCCTTCTTTCACAGGTTCCCAGCTGTATTGTGTGGCTATTTTATATTTTTGCATCACATTTTTGGGCCGTTTCTCATAAAATTGTGTTTGGCAAATTAGTGGCAAATCATTAAAGACTGAAGTTAGAAAATAATGACAGATATTTGCGTTTCAGATTTCATACCCTTCAGAAAATTCATACTAATGCAAGACCTACTATTATCTTTCTAAGTTTATAAGAGCAATATTTAAAAATTGTCCTTATTTTTGGGCCTTTGTCCCACTTCTGTGTATGGCTCTGTCCAGATTTCTTGCTCTGAGGTTGATATGTATGACAAATGTGTCAGGGTTATCACAGTCAGCCACAGACATTTCAAATTGTGACATACTTGTTGCACCCCACTCCCCCATGTAGTGACTCTGGATGTGTCCAAGCAAGACAAGGAGCAGTTATGCAGTGTAAATGTGCAGAGTATCCCCCCATTCAAGGTAGACACAAGTACTACAGTGGCTTTTCATCTGTCCTTGATTTTGCAGAATGTTCTGGTTTCTGTCATATTTTTATACTGTCAATTTATGCTTATTATTCAGAAAGTGCCTGTTGCTCTGGGATTAAGTAGCAATGGTTTAATGACCATCAGGTAAGCTTGTCTGAGATTGTAAGATGCAAGTAAGCTTTAATAAACATACTGTTAAAGAACTGCCAACATTGAAAGCCTTTCTGTTGTTGCCATGCAGAGAATACTTACATAACTAGATAACGTATAAGCCTTGGGTATTGAAATGCATATGACAGTATTTATAATAAAGGACTGGATTACAGTATTTTCAGAAGCTCGTTACATTTCTTGGAGACTTGCAGTTATCTTTGCAGGCTTCACCTGTAAACTAAACAGAATGCCAATCTATCATGTGTGGTCCATAACCTGTGCAGTAATCCTTTAAGCAATGTATCTTGAGCTTGTTTCTTGTTTGCTTTTCATTTTTTACTTTGATCATGTTTTCCCCATGAAACAAGTAGATAGTTGTTGTCAGGCAGCAGGTCTTTTTTGCATAAGAAACATTATTACAAGTCGGGGTATCACAAAGATTGCTACTTTCAGCATGTTACTTGGTACTTTAATACAGCTGAATATAAATTATAATTAGAACTGCAGTGCAAGGAGAAGTGGTTTGAGTTGAGTGCTGCTTGTTTTTCTTATACTTGCTTTTGACATTCATTCCAGTAATGCATTTAAAAAGTAATTTATTTTGTAATGCCTCACAACCTTTTTGTTTCCATCTAGATATTAAGTAAGCTGTCATGCAGCCAATGCATTGAAATATTTTTTTTCTTCTACATTTCATTTTGTTTTGATTGGACTGTCATAATGATGGTTTTGCACCCAGGGCAGCATATTTTAATTAAAGTTACATTTTTTATGGTTTTGAGCTCCTCCCCTTTCTAGTTGGCCACACCCCTTCCCATTGACCCCACCCATTCAGCTGTCTCCTGCAGCCCCCCTTTGATTTAAAGTCACCAGCCGCCACTGCTTCCTTCCCTCACCCAGCCTGGCAGTAACTGGAGTACAGTGCTTCCTTCCCTCACCCAGCCTGGCAGTAACTGGAGTACAGTGCTTCCTTCCCTCACCCAGCCTGGCAGTAACTGGAGTATGCTGCTTCCTTCCCTCACCCAGCCTGGCAGTAACTGGAGTATGCTGCTTCCTTCCCTCACCCAGCCTGGCAGTAACTGGAGTATGCTGCTTCCTTCCCTCACCCAGCCTGGCAGTAAGTGGAGTACGCTGGTTCCTTCCCTCACCCAGCCTGGCAGTAACTGGAGTACAGTGCTTCCTTCCCTCACCCAGCCTGGCAGTAACTGGAGTACAGTGCTTTCTTCCCTCACCCAGCCTGGCAGTAACTGGAGTACAGTGCTTTCTTCCCTCACCCAGCCTGGCAGTAACTGGAGTATGCTGCTTCCTTCCCTCACCCAGCCTGGCAGTAACTGGAGTATGCTGCTTCCTTCCTCACCCAGCCTGGCAGTAACTGGAGTATTCTGCTTCCTTCCCTCAACCAGCCTGATAGAGAATAATCAGATTTTACAGCTCCACATTAGAAGTTTAGCAATGAGTGCCCTTCACCTTCCCTATATCAGCATATCAGTGACAGTCCCCTGTTCCCAGAGTGGTTTTGCTTGTTTGTGAGCAGTGTAATCCCTTTACCCCTGAACCACATGCTCTATTGCCCTTCTGTCCTTGGTATGCCATATTGGTGAGCCAGGAGCTGGTGCCCACCTGTACCAATGAAATACTGCATAATCCAGTTCTATAAATGTGTCTCATCAACACTATGTTGGGTATCTGGCTTACGTGTATGACATCAAACTCTAGCTTGAATGTTGTTTCTGCAGGACCCTGCCTACTACCACACATAGCTCAGCCACACACACCCCATCAGTACAGTAGCATTACAGGGCAAGATATAGTAGTACCAATTACAGGTCTTAGCCTTTACCTTTAACTGGTTTATATGTTTTGGATGTCTGGGTATAAATCATGGTAATCAAAATGATTAGACTGAATCCTTTGGTGTTGCAGCAACTTTACAACGTACAGTACTTGTGATGTGAGTTTTAGGAAGGTCACAACTTTGATAAAATGCCTAGTTTCAGAATGATTCATTTTTAGATGACTAAGTTAAAAAAATGTAGGACTTGCAATTACCTCCTCTTACATATGACTTTGATGCTAATGCCCCTTTAAACGTTTAGTCATCTGCAAGGTTATACATCTTGAAGGATAAGAATAAACGTGAGCTTTTCTTTGTTTTTAGTATACTAGCCCATTTTAATCTTTAGAATATTGAGTGCACTAGTTATACCATGTATGATACAAGCAGTAGCAGGTAACTAGACCATTAAAATCATTTTAGAAAGGACCATAACCTAGTAGCTAGTATTATAGTCACGTGGAAGTCAGCTGTAGAGGAGAAAAAAGACCTTGTATCGTTGCATCTCTTCATGTTCT
Organism: Protopterus annectens; assembly: GCF_019279795.1. Taxonomy (NCBI): domain Eukaryota; kingdom Metazoa; phylum Chordata; order Ceratodontiformes; family Protopteridae; genus Protopterus; species Protopterus annectens. The sequence goes on from NC_056734.1 coordinate 102,284,937, forward strand.
CAGTTTCAAGATGAGTGACATAAAAATGTTTAATCAGTTGTCCAGATAACCTACTGACCAGTCTTTACTTTTGTATAATGTTTGATTTTTACTGACAAAATGGCTACAGGATTATAAACATTTTTATTTTCAAAAGATGAAAGACTGGCCTCTGCTTTAGGTGTTTACTGAGCTAGCCTATGACAAGAATCCCTCAATAATGGTGAATTTGAAATACATTTCCATAGAAGGATCAGTAGTTGATAATGATGGTATCTGAAGGGGAATAAAATTGCACTGATGAATAAAATGGCCAAAAATAAGTAGGCTATCTATAAGAACAACCTTGTTTACTAGTTCCAGGCATGTACAGCATTCCAGCTGCTAGTGACAAAATGCTAGACATGCTGAAAAAAAAAACAAAAGTTTAATGTCCAGCCTTCACAGATATAAATTCATGCAATACCATGTCATTCTAATTCAGTAAGAGAGACATGCTGAAAAAAAAAACAAAAGCTTAATTTCAAATTTTTTATAGATATCATGAATTCATGCAATACCATGCCATGTTAACCCAATAAGAGCAGACATATGAACAGACATCTTTTACTTTGTTGCAGAGATGAATTCCAGCCAAGGAGTAGTGTGAAACCTTCTAAACCTAGTAAGGCCAAACAAGCATATCCATTTCCAGAAGGCACTGCCCCTCTAGAGACCAGCTACATGGCAGACTTCAGGGGAGATGGATTGAAAAGGACAGGGCTTCTGAAGTCATCTGGCAAGAAACCACAAGACCACATATTTATGAGCCATGATTCCAGAAACATGACAAGCAGAGCCCTTAAAAATGTAAGTATTCATTACATCATTGCTGTCATGTTTTCCAAAGGGAACTTGTTTTTATATATCTAAAACTAAGCATATCATATGTTAACATGCTTTAAAGTCCTGAATAAGGTATTGGATAATGCCACATTTTCTTTTCCAGACATGGAGTTCTTCATGTTTCAGCAACTACTCCAAGAGAACAACAAAAAAGCACCAAAAACCACCAGAGAAGGATGCAGGTTTTGTAGTGTAAAACACTTTGCGCTATTCATCAAACGACTTTGATGAATAGCACAATTAAAGTGTTTTACACTACAAAACCTGCATCCTTCTCTGGTGGTTTTTGGTGCTTTTTTGTTGTTGGTTTGGTACGTTTACACCATAGCCGTTTTGCTGCTGTTTTGTTTTATTTAAGTACTCAAAGAGTCCATTAAAAGTTCTGATCCAGGTTTCACTGTCAGAAGCAGGTTTTTGCTGTAATATTAATAAAACAAGTTATAGTTACCCTTTGTTTTACTGAGCCTTTTTGTTCAACATATTAGCTACCATTTTAAAAATTGCTACCTAGCCATCCACAATGCCCTCCTATGGTTTATATCTCTTTTGCTACACAGTTAACTGTGCTCATACTGGACCTGAACTTAGTGCCCCCCCAATTAATGTACCCCATAGTAGTAAATTAGTTGAATGGTTGTTGGTGGTAAACAACAGACCTTCATATTATAGTGCATGCTTTTGTTTTATTTTGTTTGGACAGCAGTAATGCCCTGCACCTAGTAATTCTGGGCATTGAACTTTAAAGTTTACAACTGGTACAAAACTTGACAGTCTTGAAATTTACTAGGGTGTCTCGTTACCATCATATTATATCAGTTCTCCCTAGTCTGCAGTGGCTGCTGACCAAATATTATGTCATCTTCCATTTCTGGCCTGGGTCTGTCTAACCCTATACAATTTGGGTTCTGCCATCTCAAGTTACTGTTGGCTTGGTATTGGCCATCCCAGACTTTGTACTTAGTAGTTGGGGGACTGCTGCTGCTGCTTTTTAAGGGTATGGCTAGGGTAACCAGTGTTTGCTCCTTTGCCTAGCAAGAATTACATCTTTGGAGTCTACTGCAGGGTTGCTTGAAGGCATGTTCACAATTAGTAGATTTTAGTAACCTTTATAAATGCACCTTTTGACTTAGTTTTTGTTTATTAGCCGATGTTCTTAATGCCTGTAGCACTTGCTTACTTGTTACATCATGTCAGTTTAAATCTGCAGTATTTTAATTTATTTCAGAACTGCATCTAATGTGTGTGTGTGTGTGTGTGTGTGTGTGTGTGTGTGTGTGTGTGTGTGCGCACGTGTATGTGCATGTGTGTGTTCATTTTATTATATTATTTGTATCTTACATTTATTGCATTTATAAAGTGCCTAGTTTTTAGGCTATTTAGTAAATCTGATTTTTAGGTTTGTAGGCTCATGGGTTCTTACCAGCTTTGAACTTTGGGGCTCAGTCATCTACTGTAGCAGTCCTTAGGTACAGTCACCACTGCTGACTTACTGCTATGCAGCATTTGAAAACTACTGCTTTAAAACAATGCTACAGTAAGAATTATGACCCACTTTGTATACTATAAACATCTTCAGGAATCAATCTGTTTGGTAGTAAAATAATGATTATAGAGTATGAATTTTAATCTATGTCTGCATAAGCTAAATATGTTTGTACTTTCTGCTTTAAGAAAAAAATGGCAGATCTTAAAAGGGTGTGGACTGAGATAGGTGAATAAAAGAAATCCTAAAGATCTATGATATGTGAGAAGAAGAAACTGGGAAGTAGCTATTCCATTTATTAATAATTCAGATGAACATTGAATGGGGAGGCAAGAAGAGGCCAGCATCAGTTACTACTTCCTTGAGTAACATTGCAAATATCAGGATTTAGGGTTCTTGGTTGAGGATGGGACTGATACCTGCTGGACTACTTTGGAGTAAAAAGGGATGAAACAGTACAGAACTAGTTTCTTTACGTATGGAAGGAAATCGGGCCAGATGCATTGGTGGTAAAACACAGGGGCATCTGCCCCGCCATGGAACTGTGTGCCCCCAAGAGTGCATTCCCTGAAATACTGAAAATTAGAAAAAAAGAAAGGCCTCCTTTTTGTCTGAATCATAGTTACTTCTGTCCTGCTCAAAATGTTTCTCATCTAAAGTGTAATTCCTGTTCTTCTGCTCAAAGCATGAGAGTCATACTGTCAGGGTCTTTCTCACTGAGCTGACTTTCTCGTGTCTTTAGAAAGCAAGAGTGAAGTGCATGGTAAGTATAAGCACTTTCCTTCTTGACTGTCTAATGCAAGTATGGTAAAGTCTTTAGCAAACAGGAATGGGTAAATGTGAGCTTTTACAGAAGTGGAAGCATATACTTACATGGCACCGCTTTGAAACAGAAAGAAAAGAAGGGAGAACAGTTTTTGAGAAGGGAGAAAGGCTTTATAGAATGCAGAATGAGTGAATAATTTTGTGTGTGTGTGTGTGTGTGTGTGTGTGTGTGTGTGTGTGTGTGTGTGTGTGTGTGTGTGTGTGTGTGTGTGTGTGTGTATGTCTTCTCTACCTGAGAATATCTAGAAGCAAACTCAAACATCCAACTGCTATGGTAAGTAAACATCAATCATTAGTGTTTCAAATGTCAGAGAGTAGTACTGTCTGATAGCGGTATAAAGCATCAAACCCTGTGCTCTTAACTACAAAAGGCAGCTCATTAAGGGCACGAAGCCTTAATCCTCCACACCAACAGCCAGTCCTCCATTAGCATCTTTTTTGATAAATCAGTGAAGATTATAGTTAGTCAGTCATTAGCGTTTCATAGTTCTCGTTGTTCAGTAAATGCATGTACATGCGACACCTGTTGTTCTGTTAACTTTTAAGGAAATTAAGAGTTATCTAGCACTTAAGGCTATGAGATGTTAACAAACTACTTCCTGTAGTCAAAGGTACAGGGTTTGAATCCTCCAACCTCCATTTGCCTATTATGTGACTGTGAACAAGTCACTCAGTCAGACAATACACCTGAGTCACTCCCGAAAAAGGACACTTTCTCCAGTGGGTTTACCCGATTATCAAATAGATATAAAAATATTTTTGGCTTTGTTTAGAATTTTGAAATAAAGAATTGAGAATTATTTTGGCATGTTTCTTGCAAAATTTGTGACTTTCTGACAAACTGTTGTGGACTGCAGTCACTAAATAATGACAAGTATGTGAGTTTGAGATGTCTTTCAGAAAATTGTTGCTAATGCTAATATAAGAGAGAGATTTAAATTATGTTCCTGGTTTTTGGGTCTTTGTCTCATTCTTCAGCTAAGTGGTTGGAGAGCATGGGGACGCAATGGAATGCACTGTAGGGTTCTCACAGCCGTGAGCTGAAATGTACTTCTAGATCATTATTTATGTATTTGTTCATTCAAGGGGCTGTAACTGATGGCTGTGTGTGTGTGTGTGTGTGTGTGTGTGTGTGTGTGTGTGTGTGTTTGTGCCCTGCATCCCAGAGTAGATATGGTGTAATGGAAAGAATTGATTGTAGTGAACAGGATTCATTGTACATGTTCAAATGTTCAGAAAATGAATGTTGAATCAAAATATGTTAAGTTTTGTAGTGAATTAGAGTAGCCTGCCTCTTATCTATCTTCAGTTTTACAAAACACCACTGATTTTGTCTCACGCTTATGCCCTGTCTCTCGCTAACATCTTTTTTCTGATAAATCACTGAGCATTTCTGTCAGTCATTAATGCCAGTCATTACAGTTTCATTGTTTTTATTGCTCAGAGCATGTGAAAAGTGCAGAGTTTAAATCCTTTCTACTGCATTTCACTGTTGTGTGCCTTTGAGCAAGTCACTCAGACAGTGTTCCTGGGTCATCCCAGAAAATAGAGACTTTGTGCATGCATTTAAATCATTAGCAAGTAGATGAAAGAAAATATTTAAAATGTGGGTCTTTGTCCCCTCATTTTTGTCTTTGTCCAGAATTCTTGATAAAAGAAGATGAGAGGTATTTTTGTCCATTCTCTGTACAAATCTGTGGCTTTCTGGCAAATTGTTGTGGAGTGGAGTCATTAAGTAATGACAAACATGAGTTTCAGACTTTGTATCCTTTACAAAATGCTTGCAAATACAAAGCAGTTCATTCTAGTTGTGGACTGCAGTCACTAAATAATGACAAGTATGTAAGTTTCAGATGTTGTGTCCTTCATAAAATGGTTGAAAATGCAATGTTCTAAGTATTTAAGAGAAACATTTAAAATATTCCCTGATTTCCGGTTCTTTGTCTGTGATTTATACTTTGGATCAAAGAATCAGATCAATGTATTTAAATTTAAACCTCGTTTTAGCTGGCCAGGTGCTTTCTGGTAAGTGTCTATTCAAACAAAATATCCTTTTCTCATTAATTCTCTTAAAATTGTACTTGTATTACTGTAATCTTTAATGTACCTCAAACTAGAATCATGTCTAGCAAACCTTTCTTTATTTTATATTAATAGAGGCGTGTAATACAAATCTTTACTCACCTCTTAGCATACAGTAATATTTCTTCAAAATATAAGCCTGTAGAATTCTAATACATACTTATGAAATGAACATTTCATGTAGTTAAGCATCAGTTAAGTTTGGCAAGTATTTTTTCAGTGAATCACTGAGTTCCTTTTATGTTTTGCCAAATATAATGTCATTCATTTTCACAGGTCCATAGGTAAGTACTAGGCTATTAATCTAGAGACCAATAAAAGACAAATCAATAAAACTATTCAAAAGTTCTCTTCAGCATTAGGGTGGGCAACAAGAGATAGACTAGGGAGAATTTGGAGCCACCCATGCTATTCTGTCAGTTACCTTGAAAGTGACAGGGGTCCTAGTCTACTTGACATGTAGTGGAAGTTTCCTGAAAAGGTGGGGAAATACCTTGAGATATGAATCTATCAGGACGACATGTCTGCTGTATCTGTTGACAAAGATTTAGTTCTTATAACTGGGTACTTGAAGAACCATTTGTTCTGTGAAGGAGGATTAGATTTTTCATGATTCAAAAAGCTAAACATAACCACTATAGAAGAGTCTATAAGTGACTAAGCACAGAGATTGGAGGCCACCAGTATGTCTATATAACTGAGTGTTTTGAGGCCATTGATCTTTTTAGTTTGAAATCTCTAAGATCTCTTGAGTTGAATGATATGTTTAGATAAATACATGTCAAAAGAGGTATCATAGCAAGTTACTAGGCTATTGAACCTGAGGCCCTTATAAGCCTAGCCAATAAATTAGCCCATGTTCCCACAAGTCAGCACCCGATGTCCCTGTCAAGCAGGGACACAGGTGAAATCCCAGGGGTGTATTTTTTATTTCCCATCCAGTCATCCAGGTTCCTCTTAAAGAGGGATAATGAAGTACTTGATGTGAAGAGGGAGGGATACAGCTAAAACGAGGTTTAAATTCAAATACATTGATCTGATTCTTTGATCCAAATCAATGGAGAGTGGCCTAATGGTTAAGGTGTTTGCCTTACAAACACAAGGTGCAGGGTTCGAGTCTCACAAGGGATAATTGGCTAAGCTTAAATGGGCTCAGAAAGGCAGTTAGCTTAGTACTAACCTATGGGAACCTATGTAGATGGGGGAGTCTCTGGGAGACAAATCTGTCTCACCAGCGATTCCTATTGATGTTGCAGACCAAGTTGAGATTTTGCGTGCAGGTCATGAGACTGGAGTTTGGCTTGTGGATATGTAGCAATTTCATCAAGGTGGGATCAGAGATTGCTCTGTATGCAGACATAGATCACCTCTGAGGGGTCTGTATGAGATGGAGTAAAAGGACAGAGTGCTTCACGGGGTACATGCCGAAAGGGGTGTTATACTCGATAATGGGCCTGATAAGGGAGGAACACAGGGAAGTTATGACTTCCTTGTTCCTGGAAAAAATACCCTTTCTAATGAGGTGAGGCATGTAGAAAGCTCTCAGTATAATGGAGGCAACATGGTGGTCAAAAGTTAGATTGCTGTCAACTTGGGTGCCCCGGTCCCTCACAACTACTTACATGCTTAGGACATTGTTATTAATGTGATAATTTGTGGAGATGTTGGGGAGAGGGATGTGAAGCTGTTTAGACCTTCCTCAGGAGGTTGTAATCAGCTTTGGAGCTTTGGAGAAGTTTTTTTGTTTAACCCTAGCTGGGGGGTTGGGTCAGGGGAGATGGTGACTTTGAAGGTGACCACTTTGTGGTCTGATCTTACCAGGGATGATGACACTGTGTGGGTGTTGCAGTGCTTTCCTTTGTTAGTTAGTACCAAGTCCAAGATGTTGTCACCTCTTGTGGGAGTGTCAACCAGCTGGTCCAAAGCACTGGTATTGATGAAGTCAAGGAATCTTTGAGTATTTGTGTTCTGGCTCGAGTAGTTCTTCCAGTCAATGGTTGGGTAGTTAAAATGGCCCAGGATCAAGGTATACTGTTGAATCTTAATAGATTCAAGAAGGTCCAGCTCGATGGCATGTGCATCCAGAGTCAACATTGGGGGCCTGTATCTAACTATGATTTGAATAGGGGTCTTGTCAACTGTTAACTGCACCTGGAGCATCTTCTGTCTGTCATATTGTTTGACCAGTCTGGAGGTGTGTCTATCTTTAATATATATTGAAACAACACCTCCTTTGGCTTTACTACCCTCAGTTTGAGGTCTGTATGTCTGATAGGATGAATAACTAGGTAAGGCTGGGGTGCTCTGCACAGTTTTGAAGCAGGTTTGTTTGACTGCATAAATGTCAGCATCTTCCAGGGTTAAGATGCCTGCAATGAGTGCAGTTTCATGTTGAGACCCGTAGTGTTCAGCAGCATGACCTGTAAATTTCATTTAGATGAGATTCTCATTTTGTTAGTTTTGACTATGGAGGAGGCAAGAGCCTTTACCAGGAGCATGAATCCCAATGGAGACAGATGCAGGCCATCTCTGGCAAAGCATCGTGGTCTGTCAATCATGTCTTTCCAGGTCAACATGTACTAGATCCCCTTAGAATGACACCAGAATCTAAGCCAATTGTTAAAATCAGTCATTTTTTGTTTGTATTGAGACATCATTCTGGGTAACTGTAGAATGCTGCTTAAGGCTAGTGACATCCCTGCCTGGAATACATATTCTGTGAGCTCAATCATGTCTGTCTTCATCCAGTCCAGAGAAGTATGTCTCAAGTCATTCATGCCAACATGTACTATGACAGAGTCATAGCAGTACTTGTTAAGGGACTTGAGTGCATGGGTGATGTGGGGGATTCTGGTACCTGACAAACAACTTATTGTGACTTTCTCCTTTTCCAGTCTGGTGAGGGGCACATCTGTGTGTCTCACAATGGAGTCTCCTATGATTAATATATTGAGTTTATGGTTAAGCCTTGATGGCTGTGAGACACAGGCATGTGGACTATGTGTGGTGTGGTAAGCTCTGAAGTTTGTGTGTGTTTTTGTCTCGGAGGTCTCTTTTATTTAGATATGTTTTTGTTAAGAATCTCTGCATATGTGGGTGTGTGTTGTGTTGGTGTGGGTGATGTTTGAGGTCTGGTGTTTGTGCAGACAGCCTTCTCAGTGCCAGGTATACTGGCTTGTGAGGGAGAGAGAGCACAGACTCCAGGTTTTTAATGTAAGTGCACCTCTCACAATTTGTGTTCCTAGGTGGCAGTAAGAGAGGGTTCCCTGTGCACATGAGACAGTAGTACACAATATCAGGATGTCCATATCAACTAGATTGGCAGGAGAAACTGAAACTGTCCATCCATATCTGTTTGCTGAAAACTGTCCTTTATTTTATTTACTAATAATGTTATCCAAAATTAGTGACAGATGATTTTCTCTTTGTATGTCCCTGCTTGCCACATTAAGATCTAATCATGGTCTCAATTCATTTGAATTGTTTTGATTTTGTTGAGTTAACTGGTGAAACCCATAAAACTGGTCTCACTACGTTCTAATAATGTCCATTTTTCTCCAACTTTCCTACTTCTTCCTCGCTTTTTTCTGTCTTAGCTAAAATGACCTTCGTCATTCTATGTCTTGAAGTACTGTCTTTATTTTTGTATCTCATAGGTTCATAGATTAGTACTAAGCTAACTGCCCCCTTAAGCCATTTTTTAAAAGCCAAATATCCCCTTAATAGACCAGACTCAAACCCTGCACCTTGTGTTTTGTAGGCAAAACACCTTTATCTCTGTGTAGTTATTCAGTTATCCTTTACCGTTAAATAAATGCTTATACTATTTTAATAACTTATTATTCTGCTGAGGGATGCTGTTTATTATGTTTAGTATCTTTATAACTCCAGATAACCTTGCAGTAGGATAGATCATTAGAGAGAAAGATTTGGCTTCCAGCACACGAAATGTTGTTGCGGCTGCTCTATCATTCACTTGTACATCCATCCATCCATCTATTCATTCATTACTTTTTTCCCATGTTTTCTACATGGGCACCAGGTGCCACTTTAAAAGTGTTAATCATCTAAAGCCAATGCTGACACCATCAGGTGGATAGCCCTGCTGCGCCTGTTCCTCTGTATCACACACTTGCATGCACACTCCTACCTATGGCCAATTTAGAGTGCCCAGTCCACCTAATGCATGTCTTCAGAATGTGAGGAGAAACCAAAAAACTATACAGACTCTGCACATAAGGTACCACAGCCAGAATCAAATAGGAGAACCTCTTGCTGTGAGGCAACAACAGTACTGCTGCATAAAAATATAAAGCTAGCAATGGTATCAATGAAGCGGATGCAGATATTTCTGTATTACGTCTTTGTAACTGTAAACTTTTAATATGTTACTCTTTAATACATTAATGGAGACCCCTGTATCTACTACCATTTTGACCTGTATATCCACACTATTTTCAGACATTTCTGGACTTCTATTATTCTTTTTGTGTGTATATGTGTGTGTGTGTGTGTGTGTGTGTGTGTGTGTGTGTGTGTGTGTGTGTGTGTGTGTGTGTGTGTGTGTGTGTGTGTGTGTGTGTGTGTGTGTGTGTGTAATATATATGTGTGTGTGTGTGTGTGTGTGTGTGTGTGTGTGTGTGTGTGTGTGTGTGTGTGTGTGTGTGTGTGTGTGTATGCATGTATGTCTCTCAGCTCCATGACTAAACTTCAGTGCATTAGTGATTAAAACTTAAAAGTTATATCACCATGGTTCAAACTGATAGTAAGACAGTAACTACCGAAATTCACTATTAAATTATTTTTGCAGGTGATCTAAGGGGCCTGTGCTCTTGCATGTATAGGTAGTTACTAGGCATGTGGTCCCATAGACCACTGAAGAGCCTAGCCCAATTTCTCAAATCAGTGCTAGTTAATTGAGTTGCATAAGTTCACACTAACTAAATGTAGTCTGAGGGAATCAAATTGTGGACTTCAGGACACAATTCGTTAACATCTTGTAACCTTAATCCTCTGTGCTAACTACATCTGATGCTTAAAAATATTAATTCTGATATTGCTGTATCTCAGAAAAAAATTAATTCTCTAAGATACCACAGCCTCAGTCTTTAAACAAAGAAAAGAAATTGCAAATTAGAGAGTCCATCACAGAAGACCTACAATTCGGCCTAGCATCCAAGTATGTGTTTCTGTCTTACTGTTAATTTCTTCAGTGTGATTTTCAACTGATTTCTGAAAAATGTTCCATGAGTCCTAACATACTGCATTTTTATTCTTTACGATCTGTTATACTGTTGATTTTTCATGTGTATTTGCATTTGTATTAGCTACTTTACACAGCCTGATAAAATTATTTAATGTTTTGATTTCCTCCTTCAGGGTTCACTATAAAGCAAAACTGATTGCCCATTGGATCTACACCAGCACACGATGGTACACTGTAAAGCACAGATTAGACACTTATGGCTTTGTTAGTAGAAGTCTAGTTCCAGAGCCATAGTTTTATATGCACTGCAGTTTTCATAGACAGAAAAGATAAATCTGTTCCAAAAGCCAGAAAAGAAGAAAGGAGAAAATGCTGGACTCATTCACTGGAACCAGTCTGTGCTTTCATCCCCCTGTAAATGAGTATGTGATTATCTCATAAAGGAGGTCCTCTTTAATCATTTATCTAAGATGTAGTGGGGAGCTGTGGTCTGCCAGAGCCGATGGTAGGAAAGTAGGAAGAGTGCCTGTATCAGTCAGTGCAGCTATATGACTTGGGTAGTAAAGAACAGAATAATTGTTATAAGTCCTGTGCAGCTGACCTAAAAAATAGAAGGGACAGAGAAGGTTAATGGAGAAGACGATGAATTTAGCAGGCACACTGCACATCAAGCAATCATTATTCTCTTGTTAATGTGGCTATATGTAAGATATGAGCAAAACCATTCTTTGACTTACTGCTTCCAAAGAGAATAGCTAGACAAAAAGATGGAAAAAGAAACACACAACCTTAATAGTCATTCATTTAAATGCAATATAATGTCTGTCTTCTTTACATAATATCTGTATTCTTCTACATAAACGTTGGGGGTATGCTAATAAAATCATTTTTACATCTTACTATTCAAAGAGACAGACTCAGAATTTTGAGTTGATCATTTTTGTCATTCCATGAGAGGGACCCTGAATTTTAATTTGTACTGTACTCGATATCAGATATGTGTCTGTATCATTTTATCATTTGTTATATCCTAGTTTGTTGTTAGGATAACTAAATAATTTAAACATACACACACATATACACACACACACACACACACACACACACACACACACACGCACACATGTACACACGCACACATGTACACACGCACACACACACACACACACACACACACACACACATATACAGTCTGTACAGCTACAAATAATTTGTTTTAACAATTAAAAATATGTCCAACTTAATAGAGAAGTTTTTCATCCTATGCCTTCAATAAAATGCTGTCTGCTCATATATACATCCAGGGGTTCATCTACATTTACTCAACTGTACATAGCTCAGTTTACAGCTGCCTGGCAAAAGTAACATGAAACTGACAGCCTGTGCAGACCCATAAAACACATATACTTATGGCTGTACAGCTGTCATGCAAATGCTGTAAAATGAGAAATAGAACAAAAACATTATTTCAGGGGCAAAACCCTTGCAAACTATGTGTGGAGTATAACCCTGCACTTCCCTATTATAAGACTGCAGCATCCCAAAAAAGAATGAACATAACATATAGTATAAAACCTAATTCTCGCATTGTACAAGACTGCAATCTCAGAAAACATGAACAACATCACATGAACATCTGTTAACCTGAAATGGAGTACTTGAGTTACAGTGATGCACAAAATTTAACATTGTACAAAACTGTAAGCCATATCCACATAGCTCTCAGCCTTCCATAGCCAAACTGTGGAAAATCACCTCTCCATAACTCTCAACCTCTTATAGCAAGAAATCTGGGCAAAGCCATAAATAAAAGTGGGACAAAGGCACTAAAATAGGGACAATTTTTTAAATATTGCTCTTGGAAATGCAGAAAGTTGATAAAATAACAGGTTTTGCATTAGCAAGAATTTTCTGAAGGGTATGAAGTCTGAAACTCAGTTGTCTGTCCTTCTTTTCTGATTTCAATCTTTAGTGATTTACCACTTATTTGCCAGAAAACCACAATTTTATGAAAAACAGACCAAACATATGAGGCAAAAATCTGGACATTCTGCAAAAATGTATACACCTGAGAGGTATACACATCTCACAATGTGGAACAAATGGTCAAAATGTGGAACATTTACAGACTGCTTGCTAACTTCAACTAGGAAGCTCACAGGATGGTTAAAATGTGTTACTTTACACTTATAAACAGTTATCTTGATAAAATAGTATGATTCGTTTTTATTTACCATGGATGTCTGTGAAAAAATTCTTATTTTGAATGTTTAATACACCGTCAAGACTTAAAATGAGGAACATTCCTCATAATGTGGTACACTTGAGAGGTATACATATCCAAATCATAAAAGTAAAATAAATAAATAATGAAATAAATAAAATAACTCTAATGTAGCACAACATAGGAGACATGAAACTGCTCATGAAGCTCAGATGAGCTGAAACACGTCTCTCAAATGTCCTTGATTTTCAGGGACATCCATGAATCTGACACTTAGTTCTGTCCCTATTAATCCCTGCTGAAACCAGTGACTATTGGAGCAAAGTTAGTGAATAACAATAAATTATAACAACAATTAAGAGTTATAGACTTGTTTTACCTCAGAAAATGTGTATTAATTCACATTCTGTTATTCTGTCAATGTCCCTCTCAAATTAATAGTACTAATATTTTAAAACTGTCCGTGACTGTCCATGATTATTTCTGGATTTGTCCTTGATTCCACTGAGATTTGTCCCTGATTGGTTAAGAGCTATGTCTGTTTCAATTAGTAGAAATACACACATTCCTCCCATGACATTGGGTTTTTAGAACGTTTGCTGGTAACATCACTATAGCTTGAAAACAAGGTCAATAGCTGTCTGATGCATGTTGCACTGATAGTGAGAACGCTAACCTTCTGCCCTCGTAAAAATGATGCTGCACAGACAGCTCAGTACTTTCCAAAAAAAAAAAAAAAAAAAAAGATCTGACATCACAGGCAAAAAAAGATTAAAAATGAAATATAATGCTATCCAGCGCCCTTAACTCATAACTTGAGCCTTCTTGGACAGAGATTCGATACCTGAGCTGTTGTCTGGCTGACTCGCTGTATCTCTGGGAATTATTTTTCCATAAAGAATCATCTGGTGCTCCTGAATGACGGAAAGCTAGAGCATCACATGATCAGCGACTAAGCTGCGAATTGGAAAGAACCAAGCATTTAGTAATGCCTAAGCTAAATTATGTGTTTCTTACCTAGTGGCCCATTACTTGTTGTGTGTTCAATCCTGAATCATTTTCAAAAATAATATTCTGCAAGTTTGATGTCAGTGGCCTTTTGCTAACAACGCCACAATGACTGTATTTGTACTGCTCCTTCATTAAGGCAGATTTCATTTGACTGAAAAATCTCCTAGCCCATGTTTGTTTAGATATATATATATATATATATATATATATATATATATATATATGGATAGATAATATAGATATATAGATATATGCATATATATGGCTATACAAAGATATATATGTATATATATGCACACACACCCACATATATATATATATATATATATATATATATATACATGCACACACACCCACATTTATAGATATATATATATATATATATATATATATATATATATATATATACACATGCATACATACATACTCTGTCCGGTTCGATTCTCAGCTAGAGCGTCTTCTGCGTGGAGATATACGTGAATGGACGTATCTTCGTTGAAGGTTGTGTGTCAGGGCTGGCAACTCGGCATGTAAAAATCAACTGCCAATCATTAGCGGACCAGATTTCTGCTGTGGTGACCCCTAACCGGGAAAAGCCAAAAGACAGAACAACAACAACATACATACATACAGACAAAACCCTGGCACATCTATACAACACCCCTAATGCATGCATCTATTCACATTTATTCATATGCTGTCTACATGTGGAGATTATATTGGCCATCTTGTGATGTAATACCTTTAATATTTTTGCAAACACGACAGGCAGGACTGTTCAGTTACATTTTCTTATCTTGATACACAAGCATCTTACACATCCAAACAGTATATTTATCTTCTGTTAGAAGAAACAGCAGAGTATATCCTGTAAATGATAAACTGAGGTCCACAATGTGACTCATGTTCATTGGCCCAGATTCTAAAGGAGTCGCTCTCAGTGTAAGTCTGCCCTGATTCCAAAAGACTTGCTGTCAGTTTAAGTGACTTACTTCAGAGTAAGGCCTATCTAAAAACAAGCTTGCTAATGTGCCAGATTCCAAAACACCTGCTTTCAGCCTGCTCTCAGTGTAAGTGGTCATTTACACTGAGAGCAAGTCTTTTGGAATTGGGCCCATTGTCTTTTAGAACTAGAAGGTACAAGGGGAAAGATCCATGACTCAGGGTATTTTTGGGACTATCTGGATTTTGAGTTGGGGGTGCTTGTGCAAGTGTATGTCAATATGTAGTGCTTGTTATTTTATTTTTAGAAGATTTGAGACATAAATCAATCTAAGTTCTAAGTTCTTTTATTTTTAGAAGATTTGAGACTTATAAATCAATTAAGTTCTTTTTAGTTGGTAGAAGAGAATGTTATTTTTTCTCATCTCCAATGACTGCCCATCCTTTACCTGTTTTAATACCAAATGTGCATGATCATAAAAGCAACAATATGGGTAAGTCTTAACTTCCTACCTTCTCCATGTAGTGTAATCAATGGAAGTGTGGAGCAGGAATCAGAAGTGTTTAAAACTTTCCTCACAAAGTTGTCTTAGACAATCTTGATGAAAAGAAGTACTTGTGTGATTTTGTTGCACCCCATGCCAAAATTCTTGCAGTACCTCGGTCTTCTAAAAACAGCTGCCTTGGTGTCCTCATTCTGGATAGATGACATTTTCTGGATACCACACAGAGTTTTTGGCTTCCCTCCTACAATTAAACTATCTGTTGAATGATATTGCAGAGGAAGGAGAGCCATATACAGTGATTTGACATAATTTTGACCAGTGTGTCATAGGTTAGTACTAGGCTAACTGCCCTTGTGGGCCATTTTAAGCCTAGCCAATTACCCCATATGAGAATCAAACCCTATACCTTGTGTCTTTAAGCTAAACATCTTAACCATTATGCCAACCTCCCACCTCCTCTACAATATTGTTCAGCCTCAGCCCAGTATGCCTATGAATGCAAAGAAAGGATCTGTTGTATACACACACACACACACACACACACACACACACACACACACACACACACACACACACACACACACCAAATGTCAAATGCCCTTTATGAGGTTTGCATGGCATATGGTACTATTCTCATCTCCCCAGCTGTTATTGTACATATTCAACATTTTGAGTTCAGGAAAAGCCCTGTAATTTTCAGTGGTTATCTTGCAAGAGAGACCATGAAAAATGAACAACTTGGTTCATGTAATAGGCTGTGATCAGTTTAACTGCCTCAACAAAAGTCATGCCTGCCCCAGAGACATTGCTGGGTCACTTACTGCCCCATGCCTGTCCCTGATCTATCACCCTACCCCCTCAGCTCTTCAGTTGAACAGGAAAAAGATTAGCTTCCCATGTCCAACATCTATTCCCTAACTATGCCTCCACAACCCTTCAGCTGTCCAGTTGAAGAGAAGGAAAAAATAAAGGTCCATACTCCTTTAGTCTATCACTCCAGACAGATCCCCATGCCTTCAGCTCTTCAATGAACAGTAAAAAAAACTTCTACTATTAACTGTAGCAAGCTGATTGCTACATTTGTAGCAACTGGTTTGCTGCAGCAGATTAACGCACAATAAGTGCTAATGCAATGAGGTGCTTTTCTGTACTATTATTCAAAAAATGTCAGTACAGAAAAGAATGCAGGAACTGTACTTTCCAGTCATCCCCCCTAACACCTCAATAGCAATGAGCATTCAAAACTGAACAGGTCTCAATATTCTTTGATTGCCCAGGCTGTGGATCCTGGGACACAGAAGAGGTGTAGTTACATTCATGAGGAAAGGGACCCCATTTCAATTGCATGATGTATTCCCAGGTAAAGAAGACAGATTTGTAATGGCCAAAGGGTGTTTGGAGGGGGTCTACACCACTATCTTGAATGTTTACCTCCCAACAAGAACCACAGCAGAGGTGGCAAAGAAACCATTCAAGGCCTGAGTAACATTTCAAGAAGGACTTGTTATCTGAGGGTAAGAGATTGGAATATTATCTTTTCTCTAGATGAAGTTTGTACAGACCCCAGGCAGTTTAGAACCCTTGCACTAAGGAGGTGCATCAATAGATACCTTAATACTATGGGTATGGAAGACATATACAAGGTCTGTGCCCTGTCTAATGAAAACTGTACGTGTTTCTCTCCTGAGTTCCATTCAGGATCAAGGACTGATAACATAGTAAGGAATGCAGTTATTTGATGGTTGATTTGAAGTATTTTAGTACAGTTCTCTCAAACCACCCACCCTTGAAGATAACCTTTGAATTGGGCCCTGAGTAATATGACAGGCCTAACAGGGTGAATATATATTTCCACAGGGGCACCTTATTTAAAAACAAGCTGTCTGCCTGGGTGATGGCACAGGGCCTTGGAGGGGGATTTGGAGATGGGTGAATTTGTGGCTTCGTGGAATCTGGTAAAGCAGGGCTTTCTCTCTTTATGTCAGCATCATGTTAAAGATGGGAAGGACAGAATTAATAGGAAGTTGATGCAAGTTGAGGTGATCAGAAGGAATAAAGAAATGGAAGAGCGAATTGTTGTCTTAAGGGGAAAGATATAAGCTGCAGTGGATCATAAAAAGACCAACCCCTTTTCCTTTTCTTAGATGCAGACTTTGTTGACCTGGATGACTGTTTTCAAATTATCTATCTGTGTGTCCTAGAAGGGGATGAAGAAGAAGAAGGAATGAAAATAAGACAGCAACAGGATTACAGTGGACTTTGTGTCAGTGCTGGTATATGAGCTGAAGCCTTTAATACTGTCGGAGCAAATAAACCACAGTCACAAACATGGGAATAAGTTGAAATGACTCCAATGCTGGCTAGTCCTAAGAGAGGTCAGGTTATTATAGTGAAACTTTGGACAGTGATAGCACCTGATATATCTGTTGATATCACCAAATGTTCCATGTGTGATAACCATCACTGCCTGGGTCTTGAACCACTGACAGTTCTACCTCCCTATCCAACCTGTAATCCCAGTGGATCCAACAGGTTAACAACCACTTGTTGAACTTCACTGGGGGATGTTAGAATGTCCTGGACATGGATGACAGCAAGTGTGGATAACAATATATCTGAGTATTATGGTGGCAGCAACTTCAGAGAAAAAATATACGGCTATTTGAATTTCAGCTTAGTTATCCTGAGGTGCTGGAAATTTTTGTCCAGTTTAAAGGAAAGTACTGAAAAAACATTAACCAAAAAAGGAAAGAAAGGAAGGAAAAGAGTGTCAAAAGCTGTTAAAATCAAAATAGTGAAAAAGAAAACCAATAACACTTAGGCATCAGGATGCTGAGAGTATATTCTTAAACCTTAAACCTATTACATGCTAATAAGTTTTAATGTACTAGTATTCTGATGCTCAAGGTTCATTGCTTTTATTGTTGATATTATTATTATTATTATTATTATTAGTATTAGTATTAGTATTATCATATTACTGAATATGCATTATTTGAGCCACTAACACAGACCTCAGACTCCAGAGCCTTAGATATTTGGAACTTGAGGTGCAAAGACTCTTGCTGGTCATTCTTGTGGCAAGATGTCTGAGGTGAATACAAGTTACTGGAGGGAGGCTTAGATGGGTATCCACTCCTGTCCTTTTCCTTAAAAAATGGTTCTGATGTTTCTCCTTTCAGAGAGCAATCTATACCTGATTGCAATTATTTCACAGAACTCTTACTACTGTCCCCCAAAATGTTACTCTAGTCAGGTTAAGTATGTAATGGGAGGAACGGTTATTTTTCTAAACAAATTGATAAAGTTTCTAAGGAAGTTGTGATTACTCAAATTACAGGATGAGCAATATTTAGCTCTGAGATGCTTTCCAAGACATTATGCATGCATGCATGCATGTCTTGAAGTTAAGTTTAATGTTCAGGGAAGTATATGTTGAAAATCTGCTAGGAGATGATCCTGAGTTTGAAGAAGATGATTCTGACAACAAAAATTACAAAACAATTGAAAAACAACTGAAGCAAAAGAATGTATGAAACTCTTCTGTGATGGAAAAGAACTGCAGTAATAACAGAAACAACACTGGTTTACAGTGATATCAACTTTATTCACACTGTAGAATGATACTGAACAGGATTTTTGAGAACGCAGCCATATGGACATATTCAATAACTGCTATAAGAGCACCTAATAGTAATATTAACGGATATATCTGCATGTAGTGATCTTAATAACTGTTTAAGGGATAAATAACTATTTAGATGGTTGTCACTGTTGAAATTACACCCCAACCCGTGTGCAAAAATGAGGAAAAACAGGTTGTAGATAAAAAAAATCTTCAGACAGTTGGAAGAATAGACTAATATGTGAATAAATGTAGATTTTGAAATGAAAAGCGGTTTGCATATTAGCATTGCTTTCTTTCTATTTTTATATATTGTAATTTTGCTTTTATTTTTTGTTTTTCACTTTTAAAACTTTTTGAAAGAAAGTAAACTTTGTAGTTTTGTGAGACCTAGGACAAGTTAATCACTTGTGAATACTGGGAGAACCTGGAAGTTATGATTTCTTAAAGGGAAAAGAGCACTGAGTCAAGATATTCTTCCAACAGCTGCCAGAACAGAGTTCTTTGAGAATAAATTTATTTTCCCAACCTTTTCCACAGTGTTCCTTTTGTATTCTTAAGTCTAGTGCCTGTTGATTTACTCACTCATGTCACTTCAACTTCAATAACCACCCACCCTTAACAATTTATACTCCTATGAGTGATCAATACAAGATTGTGTTGCAAAGGCCCCATCCCTTAAACTAACTACTCTTCATTTTCTCCTCTTTTCATAACTATACTCACTAGCTGCATGCTCTAAAACCCAGTTTTTATCCTTTTTACCAGCTTACTGTTAAAATCTCCCAACTAAATCAGTTTGTATTTAGCACGTTTTTCTGTGCTAAAGTAAGCAACACTAATTAAATTGCTCACCAATGTTTGCATTCGCTTATTGTTGCTTATGTTCCATTTTAATTGTCAAAAATCAACCTGTTCAGCACAGACTAGTTGAGCAATGAATAAGAATTCTGTATACTCACGCATCAGCATTAAGTCCCTTGTAATACCAACTTCTTCAGATTCTTTTTTTTTCAGGTACCTGTAAAGCTACCAAATGGATATTTGAATGCCAGTTCAGTCAGAAATTATTTTTGGTGATTGCGAAGGTAGTTCTTTTCTCCACTGTTGTAAGATCTTGGAGTTGGTATATATAACTCTGGTGGTGGTAGGGGTATTTCCACTGTATAAAAAAAGCCTGCTTTTCCAGTCACTAGACGTGAGCTTTGTCATTTGAAATAAATATTTTTGGTAGATAATAAGAATCCTTTTTCTTGGTGCCTCTTCTCCCATTGCCTACTAATCATCTTCTCCCTCGTTAATTTGATACCTTCTGTCATTAGGTAATCAGTTTCAATGTTTTCTATAAGCCTTAATCCCCCATATCCACTATGCCAGCTTGATTGCATGAAAGTTCCATAGTTCAGGTCCTCCCTGCTATGTGTGAATCCATTCATGGCTAGTTATCACAATGTTTTTCTGTTTTTCTTTCGGCTTTTCCCGGTTAGGTCCGCTAATGATTGCCAGTCAAGTTTTTTTACTGTGCCGAGGTGCCCGCCCGACGCCCAACCTTCAACAAAGGCGCACTAAAATATTTCTTAATGTGCACTTATTCCCAGTACTTGTTCTGCATCTGCAGGGATATCTGTCCTCTGCCCAGTTCAGTCTTGCAATGGGCCATGCTGCCATCCATCCCTGCAGGTTGGGTGAGCTGGTATTTGCCTTTCACCTCCATCCTCTCTGGCTGGACCCTCCAACTCCAAGATCAGTTGTCGGTTCCAGGTCACCTGAGTCACATTTGCCCTTAATATCTTGTTATGCCCTTAATTTGAAATGATTCTATCTTTAAATATTCAGAATGTTTATCAGTTTCTTGTTATGCTCCTCTTATGTCTGACTTCACACTAATAGAACATTCATTATCTTTACAAGTCCTTCCATGCCTACTATCATACGGGCAGCACTTTTTGGATCACTGCAAATACTGATAAAATACTGAATTGAAGAGTAAGGAATTTGTACTGTCAGAATGGCACATTAACTGTACTCATCTGGTGCTTGCTTCATTGATCTTAACCTGCAAGAAACCCTAATTTGCATCTCATATTAAAATATGTAGCATTTGTCATTTTGAGACAACTTATTCAACTGAAAACAAAGGATAATGGTTCATTACAATCATATTCAGATTCTGTGGGTGAGTACAAATGTAACTTTTATCTTTCTTTAGAAAACTGGTCACACCATTCACTTGTTTTTTTTTTTTTTTTTTGCTTTAACTGCTACTTATTGACACCTTTGTTTTCATTCTCATGTATGTATGACCAAATTTATTTCTGATAACTACAAGTGCTTTTCTGGAACTGTGAATCACTGCCACCTCATCAGTTGTATAAAAGTATATATATATATATATATATATATATATATATATATATATATATATGTGTGTGTGTGTGTAAATATACATATATATATATATATATATATATATATATATATATATATATATATATATATATGGAATTAATGGCAATAGTTGATTCAGTATTACATCAATGTGCTTCGCTGACACAGTAAAGTCAAATTACAAAATGTTGACACCTTCTGCTTGTACTTTGAGGTTGCTCCTTGGAAAATACATTAATGCAAACAGTGTTTTTGCAGAGGGGAAGCCCCCCACACCCACCACACCCCTATTAAAGATACATCCTGACTACAAGATTGCAAAATCCCGAATGAAGGGGCATATTCCCCTTCCTCAGGGATTATCCTTTATTGTGTAACTGTTGACCATCTTGTTGTCGGCCAAAGTGGGTTGACAGTACAGAAGTTGATCTTAGCCATGCTCAAGCAATCTCTCATGGCATGAATAAGTTAATAATGTGAAGATGGCTCTCTCTTCAGAGCCACGTAGTTCCACCTTTTTGAGAAGTAGTTTGGAAAGATATACCACTATACACCTATGTCAGGTTTAAACTCCACATTATGTCCATTAATTCTCAGGGCTATTATTTATTTATTTATTTTATTTTATTTATTTATTTATTTATTTATACTTTGTTACCCGAGTAAGTGAATTGTTGCAGGGACCCATTTCAACCATGACTTGGGCCACAATAAGAAAAGCAGTAACAAGTAAGAAATTTACTTGGGAATGCAGAGGTAAAATAATGTCATTAAGGCATTTAATGAAGATTTCCTGTGCAAAAAACACATCCAAATGCAGAGTTATATGTAAACATACTACTGCACAGCTCACAACTCTGTAAGATGTGTGATGGACATTTGTCTAAGCTAGTAGCAGCTCACATGGATATAATAGATTTCACAACACATATCAACCAGAGTAGGGGAAAATGTTCTGGTGTCCTGGCCAAATTTCCCCATCTGTCTAAGTACCATCATCTTCACATTTTTTTCGACAACATGCATATTCTCAAACATCATAGAAATTTCCTTTTCTAGAACATATTTCTTCATGTTTGATTAAATGCAGAACAGCTCTTCCTGTCATGCTTATAACAACAACTACTGCAAGCCAGAATTTAAATTGTAAAAGCATTTCCTTGGGCCCCATTATGAGTCATCACATGACTCCACTTTTTATATCCATTAGTTTTAACACACATTTTCCCTTATTGTTTGACTTACATTTTATTTCAAACACATTATTTTTCTCAGTTAATTATTTTAAATGTATACTATTAATTTCATTTACTCTGTACACATTGACAGCTGGTGATAAAGTTAGGTTAATTCCATTTTAAAGCATGCCTCTAGCTCAGAGTAATAGAATTTTCCTGGAGTTCTGATAACATTTCTCCCATTTGTGTAATTAACTCAGACCTCGCCTAAAATACACCTGTACCTAGTGAGAGAAATTCAGTCAACAAAAAGTAAATAAATAAAAATGCATCTGTATTTTTTTCTTGACATTTGATTACCAGGAAAGTCCAACTGAGTTTGAGCCCATTTTCAGCAGATGCCCAGGGAGAAAAGTTCTAAAGTATTACAAAACATTTTAAGAACAATAATTTTACAATCTTCAGAATAATAAAAAAATTCTATACAGTTTAAATAATGATACCAAATTAGACATAATATGAAAATATTGGTTAAGAATAGATACAAGTTAAATTTTAGCGAGTGTATAGAGAAATTAAAGGTAAGCTAGTATAATACAAACAGGAATTGCAATATGAAGTGGGAGAAATGCAGGCTTAATGTACGTATATTTGGAGAAAAAGCCATGGAAGAGAAATTGATAGAAATAAGGAAGTGAAGAAGGGAGGTTAAGGAAGTGTAAGGTATAAACAGGAAGTAGTTCACATTTAAGGGGATATAGTTTATCCTTGTGTTGAACAAGAAATGATCCAGCTTTTGGCTAGGCAGTCTTTCAGAATGGCTTTGAAGGATGGGAGGGAGGCTACTGACCTGATGGATACAGATAACGAGTTCCAGGCCTTAGCAACATGGTTTGAGTACAGACAATTCCCTTTAGATTTGATAGTTTGTCGACAGACAGGAGTCTTTGGTCATGGATTGTAATGACCAAATGGAAACATAGTTGTGTAGAATGTTATATCATTGTTCAAGTTTTGATTTTTGTGATGCCTGGAGGTTAGAAAGGGTGGGATCCATAAAGAAGTGTCGGGTGGAGATTAGTGCCCAATGCCACAATGATCACCAGGGTTTTTACAAATAGCTGTCATTCCGTTAGTGCAATACATCTGTACAGAGGCCAACTTGATGAGAGGAGAAATAACCATTAGTAGGGGCATATTTGCCATAAATGTCACATAAAAATGTTTTAGAATGTAACACTCACAATCTCTTAAAATTGCAAATGTGGACAAAGCCATAATAATGGAGGAATAAAGGAGGAGAAATAGGGACAGATTATTAATATTGCACTGACAAGCTTGGGAAGTTGATAAAATATATAGGTTGTACATTGTTATGAACTTTCTAAAGAGCATGAAGCTTGAAACTCAAATGTCAATCATCAGTTTCTGAGTGCACCCTGCAATGACATGCCAATGATTTGCCAGGATAAAAAATGTTATGAGGAAAAGATCACAAATATGAGACAAAAACTGGACATTCTGTACAGATCAGGACAGTTGAAAGGTATGCACCCCAATATATGCAATATTGAGTAATATCAGTCCAGATATCATCCAAGTGATATGGCAGGAAGCCACATATTTGTTAAGGAAAATATCTGGTCATTTTGAAATATCTGGACAGCTGAGAGGTATGAAAGTGAAGTATGTGGTCCAAACACACTACAGGACAGTGTGCCTACCATGCAGAGTATTGTGATATCCTATTTCTGACATTCTGTACTGAGGCTGTGTTAATGATCTGTAACAAAACATGGGACTGCCATGTAAAATGATCACCCAGGGGAAGTGTGTGTATTGAAAAGGGACACACAGATGAACTGTAGGAATGGACACAAGGAAAGAGTACAGGTGAAACTCCTGCAGGTATAGCAGAGTTGGCCATGTCAATGGAAGACGGTTATAGCAGCAACACCAAGCACATATCTATATGTACAAGGTGACATAACAATGGGGAGGGAGATATAATGCAGAGGACATCTTTCAGTGATCTAACATACTACTGAGGTAGAGTGCATATTGGGAAGCTGTGCAAAATGATATACCTGAATATGAGTGTAAGCTCAGCAGACGTCTCCAGCAAGGCAGCCACAGATAAAGGATCATGGCATACATTACAAGAAACAACCAGAATCGTGGACAATATCAGAACAATAACATCACTAATCCCATGCCTCTGAAATAACATATGTGATATGAAGTAATAGCAGATGAGCCTACACACACAAACACTTGACAAGTATTATAATACAGCCACACTCTATGAGGGTAACCACAAATACTGTCCTGGTACTGTAAAGTATGCAGAAGATGTTAGGAGGGACACTGCTATACCTGTATGGGACAGCATGGTCAACACTGGCTACTTGCCTTGAGTGCATGGCATATATCTATGGCACAATCCACACTGTCATGAATGATATACATGCCATTAATGTTGCCAAATACCTATGTATGCAGTGTGTGCACAAGCTGAAAAGGTAGCACATATGCATCTGGTGTAACAACTTTCTAAGAACACTGCATTAATGGGCCTAGGCAATATCCCAAGATGCCATCTAAATAGCATGAAACATAACTCATCAGGCCCCCTGGAATTGCTATTTAACTGTAGCCTCCAAACAGGCTTCATGTGTCAGGAATGGAGAACACCAACAGTCATCCCTCTGCACAAAGCTGGCCCATTTACAGACCCTGGAAGCTACAGACCCATATGTCTCACTAGTCTTATATGTAAATCCATGGAAAGAATTATCATGGAAATGATCAATAGTGATATAGTAAACCTCCAGACACTGGACCCAACCCATTTTCATTTTGCCAGGGGTTAAGACATGCCTAGTGGAACTGCTGGATTCTTTCTTTGAAGGTCACCAAAGCAATGGATGAGGACAAAATGGATCACACTGCCTACTTTCACCTGGCAAAGGCATTTGACACAATACCCCACTTGGGCATTGTTGACAAACTGAAGAGGTTAGCTACAAACCTGTATATCACCCGGTGGTTAGCCAACTGCCTCACAGACAGGACTCATGAAGTTATAACTAGGGAGTCTACCTCTACAAAGTGGTCAGTTACAAGTGGAATCCCTCAGGGATCTCTCTGTACTTGGACCACTCCTTTTTGGCACTTACTTCTCTGAAGTCAAGCCCAATGTCATTGGTGTCTGGCTGACTACATTTGCAGATGATTGCAAATTAGGAGCTGTCATTGAATTTCACACTGACACAAATGTTCTCTTGGAAGGGCTGACACAGACAAACAACTGGTATCAGAGCCATGGATTAAAACTAAATGGCAATAAATGCATAATAATATCAGTCAGTAAATCATCCACCCCTGGTAACTATCATATTGACAACACACCCCTTAGAGTTGACCCAGTAGTTATGGACACACATAGACGGTAATCTAGCCTTTGACCATCACGTGTCTACAGTAGTAAGGAAATCATTCTATACAGTGCAACTTATAAACAAAGGTGTGGCATCTAGGTACAAGGAAGTCATTGTTCCACTGTATTCTGCATTCATCAGACCTATCATTAAGTACAATGCCCCCTTTTGGTATGTACATAACCAGGCATATCCAACAACTGGAATGTCTACAGGAGTTCCTCATGAAAATACAGGGCAAAAGTAAAATGTCCTATGCAGACCACCTCAAGGCTCTAGCCCTGTATTATGTCTCCTACAAGCTTTTGAGGGGCAATCTATGTCTGACATACAGGGCATTATCAGACCCCACTCTGATGGACCTCCTGCATATCCAGAAAACAAACAGCACAATAATTACTCATTCTAATGGTTTAAACCTTGCATGTGATATAAATAGGACCTGCTGGAGAGACAAGTATATATCCCAGAGACTACTCCATCTCTGGAATAGGCTCCCCATCTATGTGAAGCAGAGTTCCTCCCTAACCCAATTCAAGTCCATCTTGGACAATTGGATGGGGAAGAGGCAGTTTGTCACTGGTTTGGCATCTATATCTCTAATGG